>NC_134359.1:292321136-292383636 GCF_048569485.1 Anomaloglossus baeobatrachus
TTCCCGTCCATCTTCCTCCTCCCCGTCCATCTTCCTGCTCCCCGTCCATCTTCCTGCTCCCCGTCCATCTTCCTGCTCCCCGTCCATCTTCCTGCTCCCCGTCCATCTTCCTGCTCCCCGTCCATCTTCCTGCTCCCCGTCCATCTTCCTCCTCCCCGTCCATCTTCCTCTTCCCCGTCCATCTTCCTGCTCCCCGTCCATCTTTCTGCTTCCCGTCCATCTTTCTGCTCCCCGTCCATTTTCCTCTTCCCCGTCCATCTTCCTCTTCCCCGTCCATCTTCCTCTTCCCCGTCCATCTTCCTGCTCCCCGTCCATCTTCCTGCTCCCCGTCCATCTTCCTGCTCCCCGTCCATCTTCCTGCTCCCCGTCCATCTTCCTGCTCCCCGTCCATCTTCCTGCTCCCCGTCCATCTTCCTGCTCCCCGTCCATCTTCCTGCTCCCCGTCCATCTTCCTCCTCCCCGTCCATCTTCCTGCTCCCCGTCCATCTTCCTCTTCCCCGTCCATCTTCCTCTTCCCCGTCCATCTTCCTCCTCCCCGTCCATCTTCCTCTTCCCCGTCCATCTTCCTCCTCCCCGTCCATCTTCCTCTTCCCCGTCCATCTTCCTCCTCCCCGTCCATCTTCCTCTTCCCCGTCCATCTTCCTCTTCCCCAGTCATTCCACAGCTAATCCAGCATTAAATAATATGACTAGAGCAGGGTGTGCGGACCCATGTTCTCCAGGCACCAGTATCGCCAGTATGACAGCGCACATTCAGTACGGGAGCTGCTTCTTTCTCCTAACACCTATGGATTAATGGCTGCGGATCCTCCCCATAGCCCGTCCATTAGCCGGGACCTGGTGGCCGCCTGCAGGGTGGGAGGGAGGGAAGCAGAGTCTGCAGCATCTGGTCTCCATCACGGGGAGATCTCCGCAGGCAGGTCAGGAGGAGAGCAAGCGATGACGGAGGCTTTCCAGCTGCTGCCTGACATGGACATGCAGTGCCGGAGAGAGACGTCCCCCAACAAGCCCCCAAAGCCAAAAACAATAACCATTAACAGGTATTTGGATGTTCTTTTAATCTGGCATCCGATAATCCAGGAAATTCTTCCAATTCACGGGACTCTGGTCCAGTGGCCTCGCCCAGAGCCTCGCCAGCCTCCTCCTAGCTGCCGGGATCCACAGCGCCTCTTCAGAACAGTACACCCGGCACGATACCATGTGTATGTCGCGCTGCAACCCCAGGATGTCACGGGGGTCTACTAATCAGTAGAGGCACCGGGTATGGCGGGCAGGTACGAGGAGGCTCACAAGGCTTTGGTCTGGTGGCCACAGACTACTGGCGAGACCGGGGTCTTGTGAAACTTTTCCCACCACTCTTTTAAAGGGATATTTCAACCAGAACCCTTCAACATCACTTGAGTGATCCGTTGGGTGCATCCAAACGTGAATTTTTCAAGCCACTTTAAAAGGGCATTTATATATGTGTTATATATATATATATTACAGACCAAAAGTTTGGACACACCTTCTCATTCAAAGAGTTTTCTTTATTTTCATGACTCTGAAAATTGTAGATTCATATTGAAGGCATCAAAACTATGAATTATCACATGTGGAATGAAATACTTAAAAAAGTGTGAAACAACTGAAAATATGTCTTATATTCTAGGTTCTTCACAGTAGCCACCTTTTGCTTTGATTACTGCTTTGCACACTCTTGGCATTCTCTTCATGAGCTTCAAGAGGTAGTCACCGGAAATGGTTTTCCAACAGTCTTGAAGGAGTTCCCAGAGATGCTTAGTGCTTGTTGGCCCTTTTGCCTTCACTCTGTGGTCCAGCTCACCCCAAACCATCTCGATTGGGTTCAGGTCTGGTGACTATGGAGGCCAGGTGATCTGGCGTAGCACCCCATCACTCTCCTTCTTAGTCAAATAGCCCTTACACAGCCTGGAGGTGTGTATGAGGTCATTGTCCTGTTGAAAAATAAATGATGGTCCAACTAAACGCAAACCGGATGGAATAGCACGCCGCTGCAAGATGCTGTGGTAGCCATGCTGGTTCTGTATGCCTTCAATTCTGAATAAATCCCCAACAGTGTCACCAGCAAATCCCCCCCACACCATCACACCTCCTCCACCATGCTTCACGGTGGGAACCAGCCATGTAGAGTCCATCCATTCACCTTTTCTACAAAGACACGGTGGTTGGATCCAAAGATCTCAAAGTTGGACTCATCAGACCAAAGCACAGATTTCCACTGGTCTAATGTCCATTCCTTGTGTTCTTTACCCCAAACAAGTCTCTTCTGCTTGTTTCCTGTCCTTAGCAGTGGTTTCCTAGCAGCTATTTTACTATGAAGGCTGCTGCACAAAGTCTCCTCTTAACAGCTGTTCTAGAGATGAGAAGGTGTGTCCAAACCTTTGGTCTGTACTGTATATATATATAGATATATGATTAAAACATGTGAATCATATATATATATATATATATATATATATATATACATATATATTTACACTAATTACCAGATTATCTCCTGTAATGAGGGGAGGGGGGCAGCATTCATATACCGCTATGACCCCAGCGGACCACCATTGTTCCTAGGAGGGATCAGACAGGAGGATTTAGAAAAGCCCCATAGAGCAGCGGGGACGCCCACAATAGGGGGCGATTATAATGGGGGAGGGGAGGTCATTTGTCATGTAAAGGTAGGGATTGATTGGAAGTCAGCCTTCTATAGATCGTTTCCCTGCAGTGAATAGGTGCCCCCGAGCGGTCAGTGTTCTATGATGTGTGCCCCCAAATATCATCCACCCCCCCAGAGAGTAACACTTTCTGCTTCTTTCCTGCAGTGGAGAACTCGTCGCACTGCGAATTTGCTGATCTGAGGGATTTGCTCATCAGGTGAGTGCACATCATTAGTTATTATTTATTTATGTTTTACCAGTTTTGGAATTGGAGTGAAACAGACCCCCTTTTTCCCCTTCCTCCCCTTTCTCCCCTTCCTCCCCTTTCTCCCCTTCTTCCTCCCCATTCCTCCCCTTCTTCCTCCCCATTTCTCCCCATTTCTCCCCTTCTTCCTCCCCATTTCTCCCCTTCTTCCTCCCCTTTCTCCCCTTCTTCCTCCCCTTTCTCCCCTTCTTCCTCCCCATTTCTCCCCTTCTTCCTCCCCATTTCTCCCCTTCTTCCTCCCCATTTCTCCCCTTCTTCCTCCCCATTCTCCCCTTCTTCCTCCCCTTCTTCCTCCCCTTTCTCCCCTTCTTCCTCCCCTTTCTCCCCTTCTTCCTCCCCTTTCTCCCCTTCTTCCTCCCCTTTCTCCCCTTCTTCCACCCCTTTCTCCCCTTCTTCCACCCCTTTCTCCCCTTCTTCCACCCCTTCCTCCTCCCCTTCCTCCCCTTCTTCCTCCCCTTCTTCCTCCCCTTTCTCCCCTTCTTCCTCCCCTTCTTCTTCCTCCCCTTTCTCCCCTTCTTCCTCCCCTTTCTCCCCTTCTTCCTCCCCTTCTTCTTCCTCCCCTTCTTCTTCCTCCCCTTCTTCTTCCTCCCCTTCTTCTTCCTCCCCTTCTTCTTCCTCCCCTTCTTCTTCCTCCCCTTCTTCTTCCTCCCCTTCTTCTTCCTCCCCTTCTTCTTCCTCCCCTTCTTCCTCCCCTTCTTCCTCCCCATGCGCACAAGCCCCGGCATCCTTATAGTGTTGTGTGAGAGAAGTAGAGGAAGACGCTCCAAATCTATGACAAAAAAGGGGGGAAACTCCTGAACTCAACCGAGAAATATGGAGCGGGCGTGGCAAGGGTGGGTCTGGAATAGGTGTGTGCCGCCCCCGTGCCAGCAGCCGGGCTGCTCCGGTCCAGATCCGCGGTGGCTCGAGGGGTCTCCGGACCCGAGGGTCGTGCGGCCACTCGATTTAAAGGGGGTGAACTATGTACAGGGGGAATTGGAAGTTCGCAACGCCACCCACGGTGCGTGGTAATGTGGGAGACCACCGCTACTGTTGGGGAGGGGGGACCCGGTGGCGATGGTGTAGCAGATTAATGTTTTAACCCCTCCGTGGGTAGGGGGTTTGTGCCCCGGGGCCCGTTGGATGGTTGGGGTTTGGGTGCCGTTGGGTAGAGGAAAAGGGTTTTTCAGCGTACTCACTCAGTCCAAGAATAATAACACTGACAGCTTGTAAACCAGTATTCTGAGCACCGCTGCAGCATGGAGGGAGCACGCCTGCATCCGTGTCCTTGGTATTGCTGTTGGCCTGTGGCCTTTTCCGTGGCACCTTCTCACTATTGGACCCTCAAGTTTGGAACTATTCGGGTCCCGCTCACCTGTATGGGTAACGGAGTGAGCCTGCTCTCAGGGTTCACATGTAGGATTTCTTTGGACTGTAGATTGGGAAAGTCCTATCCCATCGATGCGCTAGTACCCTGATTTTGGAGCGGGTTTGAGATGAATCTTGAAGACTTCAACCCCGTCGGGTAAATTACCGGGACGCGTGAAGCTACTTCCCCACCTAGGGTCCACGTACCCCGTTGTACCCTGGCCCCTGCCCGGTGATAGCTCAAGGCTGCCGGCCGCCCTCCTCGGCAGATCCGTGCCCCTTGACACGATCCCCTGCGACCGGGGTTCCAGCTCCTACCAGGCCCAGACCAACGTCTGCCACCTAGTAACTTCAGGAGCCCTGCTCCAGGCCGGTGACCTCTCCTCTTGAGAGTCACCACACAACTCCCTTACTCCTCTTTCACCTTGTCACTTTCCCCTCCCAACCCCCCATGTGGGTGGCCCTATTCCCTTCAGGCCCCCAATGGTGTGTCTGGTGGGTACGGTGCAAAGTGTTCCTAGGGTTTTGATTGGCTAAGCTGTTAGCAACACCAAAGGACCAGGATCCGTAACCAAAGAGGGTGGATACTGTGCAGAAGGGCAGATTGCACAATACCCTGTGACCACCTGATAGGCCAGGGTGTCACAGGTGCATCTGGGGAGGGTGTGTCTGGGGATGGTGTGTCTGGGGAGGGTGTGTCTGGGGAGGGTGTGTCTGGGGAGGGTGTGTCTGGGGAGGGTGTGTCTGGGGAGAATGCACTTGAGAAGGGTGCGTCTGAGTAGGGTGCATTTGGGGAGGGTGTGTCTGGGGAAGGTGTCTCTGAGGAGGGTGCAACTGGGAAGGGTGCACCTGAGGAGTCTGCCTCTGGGGAGGGTGCGTCTAGAGAGGTTGACTCTGAGGAGAATGGGCCTGGGGGAGGGTGCATTTGTGGAGGATGCGCTTAGGGAAGGTGCGGTGGAGTAGAGTACTTCTGGAGAGAGTTCATCTGGACAGGATGCATCTAGGGAGGGTGCTTCTGGGGAAGATGTGACTGGGGAGCATGCGTCTGAGGAGGG
This sequence comes from Anomaloglossus baeobatrachus, assembly GCF_048569485.1. Classification (NCBI taxonomy): domain Eukaryota; kingdom Metazoa; phylum Chordata; class Amphibia; order Anura; family Aromobatidae; genus Anomaloglossus; species Anomaloglossus baeobatrachus. The sequence goes on from NC_134359.1 coordinate 292,326,472, forward strand.
CGCATCTGGAGAGGCTGCATCTGGGGAAGGTGCATGTGAAGAGGGTGCGTTGAGGGAGGCTGTGTCTGGGGAAGGTGTGTCCGAGGAGAGCGCATTTGAGAAGAGTGCATCTGAGCAGGGTGCATTTGTGATTTGTCGAGGGTGTGTCTGGGGAAGGGTGCGCCTGAGGAGGGTGTGTCTGGATAGAGTATGTCTGGAAAGGGTGTATCTGGAGAAAGTGGACCTGGACAGGTTGCGCCTTGAGAGAAAGTTGCATCTGTAGAAGGTGCGTGGAGAGTGTACATCTAGTGAGGGTGCGTCTGGGGGGACGTTCTCCTAGGGAAGATGTGCCTGGAAGCGTGTGTCTGAGGAGTGTGTGTCTGGGCAGCATGCGTCTAGGGAGGGTTTAGTCAGGGGAGGGTGCATCTGTGGAGGCTGTGTCTGGAGAAGGTGCGTCTGAGGAAGGTGCGTCTGAGGAAGGTGCGTCTGAGGAAGGTGCGTCTGAGGAAGGTGCGTCAGGGGAGGGGGTTACGAGGGGGACCCGGGGAAGCGTGCCAAGATGGGAAATTGACAGCTTCCGCCGGTCAAGGTCCACTGTGCGGTGTAAGGGACCGCTGCTATGGTCAGGAAAGAGTGAGCGGGTTGCTACTAGTGATTGTCTGGAACGTCACAGACGATCTATGTACACCGGTCCGCCCTAACCCGTGAGGGTTGTATGGCTCGGGGCTCCTCGTTCGGTGTACCTGTTGCACGGGGACGCACAGAGGTGCCTACGCACGTGTGCCAGCGGGAGTCACAGGAATATGGCACGAGGGTAGCACAGAGGTGCCCACGCACGTGTGCTTCAGAAATAGGTGAGTCCAACAGAGACTCGAGGAGCTCACCTGGGACAGGAACACGGCCTGCTAAACAGAATACTGCCGGAGCAGCAACGCAGGAGCAAGACCTGCAAACCCGGTGCTGCCTGAGCAGCAAGGGCAAAGCCCACAAAAGACAATGACGTCTGTACAGTGGCGTGGCAGCACGCATCCAGACATAGAAGGACAGTCGCACGCCGCCATGAAGGCAGGGGGAGCTTTTAAGGAGGCGTAGCTCCACCCTAGGGCGGGCACGAGACGGACGTGACGCAATCAGGATTCGTGACGTCTTGGCCCGGCCAGTCAGGATACAGCACATCACCAGCCTCGTCATCGGGCCGTGTGATATCAGTGAGCGAATCAGAAGACGTCACGTGGGGCACATGCTCATCTTCCTGCCTCTGGGTCATAAAGGCGGGATCCTCGGTTTCACAATGTGCAGAGATAAGGGAAGTCTTGCTCCATCCTTTGCACACTGCGCAACCTCTCCGACCCTCTGTGATGCTGAGCAGGAGAGCTCGTGGCAGACAAGGGATGGGAGACCGCTTCATTCCTTGCAAAGGGAGAACCACTAAGTGTCACCCTTCTGCTGTGTCTGTGAGCAGGCATCTCCTGCAGACCGCGCAGTCTCCTAGACCTTCGGCGCTGCTGAACAGAAGGGCTCGTGGCAAGACAAGAAATGGGAGACTACCTTATTCCTTGCAACCGGAAAGCCACGAGGTGTAACAGGAGGGTGGAGGCTGTGTCAGGGGAGGGTGCATCTGTGGAGGCTGTGTCTGGGGATGGGAGACCGCTTCATTCCTTGCAAAGGGAGAACCACTAAGTGTCACCCTTCTGCTGTGTCTGTGAGCAGGCATCTCCGGCAGACCGCGCAGTCTCCTAGACCTTCGGCGCTGCTGAACAGAAGGGCTCGTGGCAAGACAAGAAATGGGAGACTACCTTATTCCTTGCAACCGGAAAGCCACGAGGTGTAACAGGAGGGTGGAGGCTGTGTCTGGGGACGGTGTGTCAGGGTAGGGTGCATCTGTGGAGGCTGTGTCTGGGGAAGGTGCAACTGAGGATTCTGCACTTGAGGAGGATGCTGGGTAATGTGCGTCTGACTAGAGTGCATCTGGACAGGGTGGGCCTTGAGAGAACGGTGTGTCTGGAGAGGGTGCTCCTAGGGAAGATGTGTCTGGGCAGCAAGCATCTAAGAAGGGTGCATCTGGAGAGGGTGTGTCTGATGAGAGTGTACTTAAGAAGGGTGCATCTTGGAAGGGGTGGCTCTGGTGGGGAGGGTGCAATTGGAGAGAGTGCGTCTGGGGAGGAAGGTGCGTTTGGAGAAGTAGTGGGGTGTCTCTGGGGAGGGTGCGTCTGGGGGGGGGCATCTATGCAGGATGCAGTTGTTAAGTATGGAGATAAATTCTGCTTAGCTGGTAATCTCCTATTAAAAGATTGTTAATCATTTTTTTTTTTTATCCCCTCCTACAGATCCAACCTACAGGACCTGAAGGACATCACCCACAACATCCACTATGAGTCCTACCGGGTTGGCCGGCTGAATGAGAAGATGAACGGTACTCCATCACAGCTGAAGGACCCGTCCAGCCTATGAGGCGCGGGCGTTGCCTCCTCTAGAGTGCCCGTGTAATGGACGTATCCGCTCACTGACGGACTTACTGCACCATCACCCAGGACAATGGCGGACTCACCACGACGAGCTCCGATGTATCTGTAAACACTGCCAATATATAAATATATATAAATATACCGTGACTCACTGACCGTCCGTGCCAGAGATGCCAGGCACTGCCAGGGGCAGCCAGTTCTCTACATACCATGACTCGGTGATGGCCAACGTCAATCACTCATGAATCCACTTGTAGACCACCTGTCAGTCAAAACCAGCTGAAAGGCAATGACCAAAACTGATTGACGGCCAATCCAGAGCCTCCATGGCTGACAAATCCCCCACACTTTTTTTAACCCAAGTGGATGTCATAATGTTGGTCTACAAAAAAAACATTAGAGGAACATCGATGGTCGCCCAAGTTCTCATCTAAAATGTGTTGTATGGAACCGATGCCAAGATGAATGTCTTCATGTCACGTTAGTGCCAGTCTATGAACGATACCCACGCTCGCTGCCTCTGTATCTCAAAGGTACTCTCCTGTAGATAACCGTCCTTTGGTCAATTTGCTCCACACCCTACATCACTTCCAGGTTCTCTGGCTGAGTTGCCAACTATCGGCTACTCGATGGTCTGACATCCCATCACCACCAGATTGTATGCCGACATCCCATCACCACCAGCTTGTATGCCAACATCCCATCACCACCAGCTTGTATGCCGAAATCCCATCACCACCAGCTTGTATGCCGACATCCCATCACCACCAGATTGTATGCCGACATCCCATCACCACCAGCTTGTATGTCTGGCATCCCATCACCACCAGCTTGTATGTCTGGCATCCCATCACCACCAGATTGTATGCCCAGCATCCCATCACCACCAGATTGTATGCCGACATCCCATCACCACCAGCTTGTATGCCAACATCCCATCACCACCAGCTTGTATGCCAACATCCCATCACCACCAGCTTGTATGCCAACATCCCATCACCACCAGATTGTATGCCGACATCCCATCACCACCAGCTTGTATGTCTGGCATCCCATCACCACCAGATTGTATGCCCAGCATCCCATCACCACCAGATTGTATGCCGACATCCCATCACCACCAGCTTGTATGCCGACATCCCATCACCACCAGCTTGTATGCCGACATCCCATCACCACCAGCTTGTATGCCGACATCCCATCACCACCAGCTTGTATGCCCAGTATCCATCACCACCAGCTTGTATGCCAGCAACCCATCACCACCAGCTAGAATACCCAGCATCCCATCACCACCATCTTGTATGCCCAGCATCCCATTACCACCAGCTTGTATGTCTGGCGTCCCATAATCACCAGCTTGTATGCCCGGTATCAATCACCACCAGCTTGTGTGCCCAGCATCCAATCACCACCAGATTGTATGCCGACATCCCATCACCACCAGATTGTGTGCACAACATCTTATAATGATCACCAAATCACCAATAGGTTGTATACCCGGCATCCCATCACCACCAGCTGTTATGTCCGGCATCCCATCACTACTAGCTTGTATGCCCAGCACCCCATCACTACCAGCTTGTAGCCCAGCATCCCATCACGACCAGCTTGTATGCTCTGCACCCCATCACGACCAGCTTGTATGCTCGGCATCCCATCACCACCAGCTTGTAAGCTCGGCATCCCATCACCACCAGCTTGTATGCTCGGCATCCCATCACCACCAGCTTGTATGCTCGGCATCCCATCACCGCCAGCTTTTATGCCCAGCATCCCATCACCACCAGCTTGTAGGTCCGGCATCCAATCACTACCAGCTTGTATGCCCGGCATCCAATCACCACCAGCTTGTATGTCTGGCGTCCCATCATCTCCAGCTTGTATGCTCTGAATCTCATCATCACCAGCTTGTATGTTTGGCGTGCCATCATCACCAGCTTGTAAGCCCGGCATCCAATCACCACCAGCTTGTAAGCCCGGCATCCAATCACCACCAGCTTGTAAGCCCGGCATCCAATCACCACCAGCTTGTGTGGCTGGCACAGCAACTCATCGCCACTCAGGCATGATTGCCCCCCAAAGACAAGACCTGCCTGATCCCGCCATGTTCCTAGTGCTATCACATCTACCTTGTCCCGTGGGCTGAATGTACACGACTTCCTATACCGGTCTGTGCCCTCTGTTTGGGTGACCCACGCCAACAGCCCATAATAGCTTATAGCAATATACGACTGCCGAATCGACCAAAACCACATTAGGAGGAGACGTCCGGCGTGTGACCGGCAACATTTCTATTTTCCTAAGATTTGTATATGTTTCTATATAATGGACCAAGACTGTAAGCAAAGAAGCCAACATGGGGCCACGAGGCCACGGAGACCGGTCTGTGGGTCGCCGCCCTCCGGGGAGAACGATGGCTACACCAAGGAGAGATTCTGCTATGGAAATACCAGACTTTAAAGAAAGAGAAAACACAATTATATATAACATTATCTCACAGAGGGTTCTTCAGAGCTTTGTATCAGTCTATTTACAGTATGAAAAGCCTTCATCTCGTCTGTTTTCTATGTAAAGCGACACCGGGTCCATATTGTATCTGCTATTATTTTCTATACTGTTCCCTGCGTCTGAGAGTCTTCATAAATAAAAAATGTCAGACCAGAGATGATATCTGTACATGATATACCAATGAGTGGAAGCAATACCGCCCCCTATGTACAAGAATATAACTGCTATAATACTGCCCCTATGTACAAGAATATATCTACTATAATACTGCCCCCTATGCACAAGAATATAACTACTATAATACTGCCCCCTATGTACAAGAATATAACTACTATAATACTGCCCCATATGTACAAGAATATAACTACTATAATACTGCCCCCTATGTACAAGAATATAACTACTATAATACTGCCCCCTATGTACAAGAATATAACTACTATAATACTGCCCCCTATGTACAAGAATATAACTACTATAATACCGCCCCCTATGTACAAGAATATAACTGCTATAATACTGCCCCTATGTACAAGAATATATCTACTATAATACTGTCCCTATGTACAAGAATATAACTACTATAATACTGCCCCTATGTACAAGAATATAACTACTATAATATTGCCCCCTATGTACAAGAATATAACTGCTATAATACCGCCCCCTATGTACAAGAATATAACTGCTATAATACCGCCCCCTATGTACAAGAATATAACTGCTATAATACCGCCCCCTATGTACAAGAATATAACTGCTATAATACCGCCCCCTATGTACAAGAATATATCTACTATAATACTGCCCCCTATGCACAAGAATATAACTACTATAATACTGCCCCCTATGTACAAGAATATAACTACTATAATACTGCCCCATATGTACAAGAATATAACTACTATAATACTGCCCCCTATGTACAAGAATATAACTACTATAATACTGCCCCCTATGTACAAGAATATAACTACTATAATACTGCCCCCTATGTACAAGAATATAACTACTATAATACCGCCCCCTATGTACAAGAATATAACTGCTATAATACTGCCCCTATGTACAAGAATATATCTACTATAATACTGCCCCTATGTACAAGAATATAACTACTATAATACTGCCCCTATGTACAAGAATATAACTACTATAATATTGCCCCCTATGTACAAGAATATAACTGCTATAATACCGCCCCCTATGTACAAGAATATAACTGCTATAATACCGCCCCCTATGTACAAGAATATAACTGCTATAATACCGCCCCTATGTACAAGAATACAACTACTATAATACTGCCCCTATGTACAAGAATATAACTGCTATAATACTGCCCCTATGTACAAGACTATATCTACTATAATACTGCCCCCTATGTACAAGAATATAACTGCTATAATACTGCTCCTATGTACAAGAATATAACTACTATAATACTGCCCCCTATGTACAAGAATATAACTGCTATAATAATGCCCCTATGTACAAGAATATAACTGCTATAATACTGCCCCTATGTACAAGAATATATCTACTATAATACTGCCCCCTATGTACAAGAATATAACTACTATAATACTGCCCCCTATGTACAAGAATATAACTGCTATAATACTGCTCCTATGTACAAGAATATAACTACTATAATACTGCCCCCTATGTACAAGAATATAACTGCTATAATACTGCCCTTATGTACAAGAATATACTATAATACTGCCCCCTATGTACAAGAATATAACTACTATAATACTGCCCCCTATGTACAAGAATATAACTACTATAATACTGCCCCTATGTACAAGAATATAACTACTATAATATTGCCCCCTATGTACCTATGTACAAGAATATAACTACTATAATACTGCCCCCTATGTACAAGAATATAACTACTATAATACTGCCCCTATGTACAAGAATATAACTACTATAATACTGCCCCTATGTACAAGAATATAACTACTATAATATTGCCCCCTATGTACAAGAATATAACTGCTATAATACCGCCCCCTATGTACAAGAATATAACTACTATAATACTGCACCTATGTACAAGAATATAACTACTATAATACTGCCCCTATGTACAAGAATATAACTACTATAATACTGCCCCTATGTACAAGAATATAACTACTATAATACTGCCCCTATGTACAAGAATATAACTACTATAATACTGCCTCCTATGTACAAGAATATAACTACTATAATACTGCCCCTATGTACAAGAATATAACTACTATAATACTGCCCCCTATGTACAAGAGTATAACTACTATAATACTGCCCCCTATGTACAAGAATATAACTACTATAATACTGCCCCCTATGTACAAGAATATAACTACTATAATACTGCCCCCTATGTACAAGAATATAACTACTATAATACTGCCCCCTATGTACAAGAATATAACTACTATAATACTGCCCCTATGTACAAGAATATAACTACTATAATACTGCCCCTATGTACAAGAATATAACTACTATAATACTGCCCCCTATGTACAAGAATATAACTACTATAATACTGCCCCTATGTACAAGAATATAACTACTATAATATTGCCCCCTATGTACAAGAATATAACTGCTATAATACCGCCCCCTATGTACAAGAATATAACTACTATAATACTGCCCCTATGTACAAGAATATAACTACTATAATACTGCCCCTATGTACAAGAATATAACTACTATAATACTGCCCCTATGTACAAGAATATAACTACTATAATACTGCCCCTATGTACAAGAATATAACTACTATAATACTGCCTCCTATGTACAAGAATATAACTACTATAATACTGCCCCTATGTACAAGAATATAACTACTATAATACTGCCCCTATGTACAAGAATATAACTACTATAATACTGCCCCCTATGTACAAGAGTATAACTACTATAATACTGCCCCCTATGTACAAGAATATAACTACTATAATACTGCCCCCTATGTACAAGAATATAACTACTATAATACTGCCCCCTATGTACAAGAATATAACTACTATAATACTGCCCCCTATGTACAAGAATATAACTACTATAATACTGCCCCTATGTACAAGAATATAACTACTATAATACTGCCCCTATGTACAAGAATATAACTGAGAATTTCCAGATGTCAGTAACAACGCATCCAATCCCCACCATAGATGTCCATAAATGTAGTAATGTGTAATAATAAGAGATGAAAAGGGAAAAAGTAATGAACATGTTACTGAAATGAATTTAATATTTCGTGCACAAGCCTTTGCTGCTGATGAAGCTGTATGGAGACACTAGTCGCCTGCATTGCTCAGGTGGATTTTGGCCCACTCTTCCACACAAACACTCCTCACACTCTGCAGATTCCGCCTCCTTCTGTGATCTCTGAGCTTTAGTTCCTTCCATACATTTCCTATTGGATTCAGCCCCGGTGATCGGCTCGGCCATTCTTGCAGATTTATTTTCCCTCTCCTTGGCGGTTTTTGGGGTCATTGCGTTGCTCAAATGTCCGTCCTCATTTCATCTTCATCATTCTGGTAGATGGCAGCAGATTTTTATCAGGAATGTCTCGGTACATTTGTCCATTCATCCTTCCTTCAATTATATGAAGTTTGCCAGTGCTGTCTGCTGAAATCCAGCCCCAGTCTATGATGTTCCCACCTCCACACTTCACTGTTGGTGTTTTTGGGGTGATTTGCCTTTTGACCTCCAAACATGGTGTGTATTATGGCCTCCAAATAGTTCAATCTTGGTCTCCTCTGACCAGACTATATTCTCTGTGTTTCCGAGACTTCTCTAAATGTTGTAAAGTAAACACTCTTGAACCTGTATTTTGTTCAGCAATGGAGTCTTGAGTGGTGAGCGTGCATGCAGGAGCGTGCATGCAGGAGCGTGCATGCAGGAGCGTGCATACAGGAGCGTGCATACAGGAGTGTGCAAACAGGAGCGTGCATGCAGGAGCGTGCATACAGGAGCGTGCATGCAGGAGCGTGCATACAGGATACAGGAGCGTGCATGCAGGAGCGTGCATACAGGAGCGTGCATAGAAGAGCGTGCATACAGGAGCGTGCATGCAGGAGCGTGCATACAGGAGCGTGCATGCAGGAGCATGCATACTGGAGCGTGCATGCAGGAGTGTGCATACAGGAGCGTGCATGCAGGAGCGTGCATGCAGGAGCGTGCATACAGGAGCGTGCATGCAGGAGCGTGCATAGAAGAGCGTGCATACAGGAGCGTGCATGCAGGAGCGTGCATACAGGAGCGTGCATGCAGGAGCATGCATACTGGAGCGTGCATGCAGGAGCGTGCATACAGGAGCGTGCATGCAGGAGCGTGCATGCAGGAGCGTGCATACAGGAGCGTGCATACAGGAGCGTGCATACAGGAGCGTGCATACAGGCCAAGGGGGGGGGGGGGGGTTCTGTGAAACACTTGCACCTGCAGATTCCAGATCTTTCTGTAGCCTCCACAGCCGGTCCTTGGCTCTTGGACAACTCTTCTGATAATTACTTTCACTCTTCTGTCTGAAATCTTGTGATCATGGCCAGTTTATCGTAAAATTATGTTCTTTACTTCTGGATTATGGCCCTAATAGTGCTCACTGGAACCTTCAGTAGTTTAGAAATTATCCCGTAACCAATAACAGTATGTTTTACAACAATAAGGTTACAAAGGTCTTGAGACAGCTCACCGCTTTTACCCATCACGAGATGTTTCTTGTGTACCATCCTTGGTAATGAGACACCTAATTACTGATAGATTTCAGCTGGTGTCAGGACTTTCCATAGATTTTTGCACCTTTCTTTCTCCATGTGTTCAATGCGTATGGTCGGCCCAGCATAACACTCGCCCATGTGGGCAGCCAGGGTGGTCAGGTGTATGACGGGCGGCGGGCGCTGTGGTGTGAGTTAGGATGATGGGTGTTACACTCTCTTTTTGGATTGCTGTTTGGATGACAAGAAGGGTCATAAACTAAGGGGCACACCTGATGGATCCATTTTTTATTGAGCGCCACTTTTTCTAACACACTCTTGGCTGTAATATACTTTTTCGTCACTAGATGGCGACATCTACCACACTCTTTTCTCTCTTAACTGGAGGTTGTGAAACTTTTGGGCAGTTTTGTATTTGCAGAGTTGTCAGGTGTCGGTGAGAACCTGCGTTTCCAGGGAATGCGCCTCCTCGGTGCACAGGGAGGGACCGGGTCCTGGCATTGCCTAATAGTTTCTGTGTTTGCTTGAAGTGTAACGTGAAACTCATGGGTCCCATTGCAAAATCTGCGCCTGCCCGTGCGCCCCAGGCACTGTGGGCAATATAGATAATACTGGCGTTTTCTTACAGCTCAGAATTTGGACCCCATCAGGTACCAGGGCCTGGGGGCATCTCCCACTCCTGTACCCCTATAGCTAAGCCCTTGGTCCCAAAGTGGCTGCATATGCCCCTCTGCCACATAAGGAGTTACAAGTCTTATAAATGAGTGACGACCCCAGTGCACGTTAGGTGGGGGTCCGGTACATCTATGTATATGGTAGGTGGGGACCTGCTACAAAAGAGGTTGGGGGCCTTGTAGGTGGAGCGGCTTGGTAGGGGGGGGACCAAGTACATGGTGGGTGGGGGCCTGATACATGGTAGGTGTGGGTACATGGAAGATGGAGGGTCCGGTACATGGTAGGTGGGGGACCTGGTACATAGTAGATGGGGGGCTGGTACATGGTAGATGGATGGTCCGGTACATGGTAGGTGGGGGGGGCGGTACATGGTAGGTGGAAGCCCGATACATGGTAGGTGGAGGCCCAGTGCATGGTAAGTTAAGGCCCAGTATATAGTAGATGGGGTCCGGTACATGGCAGGCGGGGGACCGGTACATGGTAGGTGGGAGGCCCGGTACATGGTAGGTGGGAGGCCCGGTACATGGTAGGTGGAGGCCCAGTGCATGGTAAGTTAAGGCCCAGTATATAGTAGATAGGGTCCGGTACATAATAGGTGGGGGATCGGTACATGGCAGGCGGGGGACCGGTACATGGTAGGTGGGAGGCCCGATACATGGTAGGTGGAGGCCCAGTGCATGGTAAGTTAAGGCCCAGTATATAGTAGATAGGGTCCGGTACATAATAGGTGGGGGATCGGTACATGGCAGGTGGGGGGCCGGTACATGGTAGGTAGGAGGCCCGGTACATGGAGGCCCAGTGCATGGTAAGTTAAGGCCCAGTATATAGTAGATGGGGTCCGGTACATAATAGGTAGGGGACCGGTACATGGTAGGTGGGAGGCCCGGTACATGGTAAGTTAAGGCCCAGTATATAGTAGATGGGGTCCGGTACATGGCAGGTGGGGGACCGGTACATGGCAGGTGGGGGACCGGTACATGGTAGGTGGGGGACCGGTACATGGTAGGTGGGGGACCGGTACATGGTAGGTGGGAGGTCCGGTACATGGTAGGTGGAGGCCCAGTGCATGGTAAGTTAAGGCCCAGTATATAGTAGATGGGGTCCGGTACATAACACTGGGGAACACAATTTTTTAGGAGTTAGGTCAGACACTGTTCTTAATTAATTTTTGGATGCTGAATCCAGAAATGATCTCAGTTTTTCTCTATCACGTCAAGTTTTTGAACTATAGGATTTTTGTCTTCTCAAAAATATGTAAACTACTGTATCAAAAGTGGTTTTTGGTTTTTTTTTTAAATAGTACAAATATGAACAAAAAATTAAATATATAAGAAATTGGCATGACAAATATGTTTTTTAACACTATCATGTTTTTTACAAAGGATAGATATATATATATATATATATATATATATATATATATGCAAGTATTTAAGGTAAAAATGTACATTTATAGCTTTTTCTGGAGTGTTTAAGTTGAGGACAATCACATTTGATGCTCCAGCAATAGTCAGCCATCATATGTACATCCCATCTACCCTGGTAACGGTCTTCCATAACCTTCAAATCTTGGTGAAATCGTTCACCTTGCTCATCGCTAACAGCACCAAGATTTTCCGGAAAGTTGGCAAGATGGCAATGCAGAAAATGTAGTTTAATACTCATGTTGCAACCAAGCGCTTTGTAGCTCTCCAATAGTTTCTGAACAATTTCTTTGGAATTACTTGCACGTGTATTTCCAAGAAAGTTCTTGACGACGTCTTTGAATGATAAGCAAGCATTCTTCTCAAGATCTGACCTAGTCCCGGTGAAATGTTCATCTTTGATGAGCTGTCGAATTTGTGGACCATCAAATGTGGCACCCCAGGGTTGCCACACAAAGGGTTAACTCCCCACACACAACACCAAGACCTCCTGGCCAGAAGGGGGAGACCAAGATGCTTCCCTGTACATTCTGCTGGGGGGGAGGAAATGGTCAGAAGTAGTTTCAGTTTGGAAGTTCAGTGCAGAGCACTGAGGAGACAGGATCTCTGTAGGTTGGAAGCTGGCTTTAGCTCACCTCAGGATCCACTGACCAATTCCAGGCCTAGCTGAGGGTCTGAGGAAAGGAGAAAGCGTACACAGAGGAACATTCCTGGAGGCAGAGCATTGCTGAGCTCATCCCAGTGGAGCACACAGAATGGATGCTGGATCCGAGACTGCAGGTTACATACTGCACAGTGAACACCAGAGAAGTGAGGATTCCACATTCTCTATCTGTACCACAGACACAAGCAACATAGGAGAGTTCAGGAACATACAAGTAAGGACTCGAGTTGCCTGTCAGGTCGGTACCTAGGAGCAGAGCAGAAGCAGAGCCGGCTGCATAGTTCACACAGCAGCAGGGCCACAGACACACAGTGCAGGCAAGGAAGCCAAAACGGCCCGGCTGGGTGGGAGAAACCCTGAACCCCTCACAGACTCCGTGGACAGTACTCTGCTGAATAACATCATCAGTAAAAGACAAAGAAACTGCAAAACCGTGAGTCTGCCTGTTTATTGTGCTCGTGTCCTGCACTCCCCCCATAGACTAACACACTGCCCCGGGGAAAAGGCTCTACCCGTGGGGAGCCGTCCCATCTCAAGCTGCCTTCCATCACCCCGGAGGTTCTGCAGCAGCGGTGGTCATCTCTGATCACATTCCACGGGTGGCGTCACGAACATAACCCCCCCCTTTTATTGTGGAACCAGGGAGCACAGACCGGGTCACGACACCGTGATCCCCTTTCCAGAAGCGACCCCTTGGCCCGGTTCTGGGTATCTCCTTAACCCCTGGCGACACAACTTTGGCGTCACGAACAGGATGCGGACTGGACCCGGCTGCAACCCGGGTGACGTGCGCCTGTAAAGACTTATTGCATCGCATAAAAGACTTGCACTGTGAATTGTTGCAACAAAGAACGGACTTTAAACTTTGCAAAGATACCTGGAAAAATCCAAAAACATCATTGGTAAAATTTTCCAGGCGCCATCTTTAATCACGCCATTACCTGCTACGCGCGGGAAAACATCGCGCTTAAACTAAGACTCCGCCCACTGCTTGCAGCGGAGGTGCGCTCGGTGCTGCGACCCGAACGAAAACGCAGAAAAGTGTCCCAGGCTTGCTGTCAAGAAGACTGGTGAAATTAACTAAGGGGGCGCAAAGATGTCGCAGCAGGGAGACGCTGTTGTACCCGGCGGTGCAGCGGCACCTATCATGCCGTTCCTGATGCCGTACACCCCGGGTGCAGTGTGGCTGCCGCAGTATTCAGGTGAGCCCAACACACTTAATGACTTTATCGGAAAGCTAAAAATCTACTACAGCATGTACCCCCTGACAGAAGCTCAGCGTGTTGGTATGCTTATGGGACAGTTAACTGGCAATGCCCAGCGGGAGGCTACATCCTGGCCGGACGATGCAAAGGACACTGTAGAGCATATAGTAGCTGGACTAAAAGCAGCTTTTGAATCCACTGCTGGCAGCCGGGCTAAAATGAGGTTCTTTGGATGCAAGCAAAAACCTAGAGAGAGCGCAAGAGACTTTGCCTTAAACTTGCAGGAGGCGCTCAGAGCACTTAAATTAGCAGAACCTGCCTTAGCTCCTGGAGCAGATAAGCTGCTGATAGACCAATTCCTGGATGGACTCTCATCCCCTTCCCACCGGGGACAACTCAGCATGATGGTGATCCAGGATCCAGGACTAACATTTGCCCAGCTAAAGGATAGAGCCATCCGCCTCCAGCAGGTGGAGGAGCCGCAGGATATAGACTCTGTTCAACACCTTACAGTGGCACCCCAGCAGCCAGTAGTGCCGGTGACATCGGCCATGTCAGCGGCTGCTGCTAACCACCTGGAGCCCATCACTAATGAGGCTCTACATCAAAAGCTTGAAGCCCTTACAGACACTGTTGCTTCCATGGCTAGAATCGTCCAGGAGCTGCGTGGATCCAAGTCTGCACCCAAGATTGAGCTGGCGACCAGCAAGGAGGATGTCCCATGGATGAGGCCTAGGAGATACCAAGCGACGAGAGGACGACCCAGCGACCGCTACCAGCCGGATGGACAGCCCATTTGCCGCCGTTGCAAGGAACCAGGTCACTTTGCCCGTGAATGTGCTTTAAATGGGGATCCCCTGGGGAGGCGGGCCGCTCCTCAGGAATGAACTCTCAAGGTCCTTCACCCTGGCACGACAAGTATGTGGGGGGACGTCCAGTCATCCCCATCGTGCTGGATGGCATTCCGCTCAACGCCTTGCTGGACACTGGTTCCCAAATAACATCAATTCCGCATGTCCTTTATAAGAGGTACTGGGCTGATTCAGACGTTAGCAGTGGTCCATCTAATGTTGCATTGAATATATGGGCTAGCAATGGTGAATTAGTACCACAGGTTGGTTTCAGAGAAATGACCATTAAGGTTGGGAGAGTAGAATTGCAGAATCAGGGTATTATCATTGTTGATGTTGACCGACGAGAACGTGAACCAACTATGCTGCTAGGAATGAATGTAATTGAAAATTGTTTTGCAGAGGTAATTACTGTCTTGCAGCAGATCGTCGAGACTGCCAAACCTGGGCAACAGAGACTCCTGCAGAAGGAAATTAAAGCCTTGATGCTGAAGCAGCAGGTAGAAATGTCAGGAGGTGAAATTGGCAGTGCAAGGGTAAGTGACCCAATACCTATTGTAATTCCTCCCAAAACTGAAATGCTGGTCTGGTGTAGAGCCGCAATAGGCATCAGAGGGCGAGACTATCAGGCCCTGGTAGAACCTGTGTACTCAGACAGTAGGCCCACTGTACTGACGGCCAGAGGAATAGTTGAGGTACACAGGGGAAGAGTGCCAATACGCCTTCTAAATTGTGGGGAAGATGAGGTCACCCTACCTAAGTATGCTACCATGGCTAAGCTATATACGGTTGATAACAACGCCATCACCACCGTTGAGCCCTTGAAGCCGTCAAATCAGGCGGAGGACAATGGCTCAGAGGGAAAGCTGGAGGATTGGTGCCAAAAGCTACATGTAGGCACCGATTCTACACCCTCCCATCAAAAGCATGGAGTATACAGGGTAGTGAAAGAATATGAACAAATATTCAGCAAACACCCATTAGACTTTGGGCAGATCAAAGGGGTAGAGCACACTATACCCACAGGTAACCATCCACCAATAAAGGAGAGGTATAGACCAGTACCACCAGCTCACTACCAATGCGCCAAAGACATGCTCAAAGAAATGAAAGAAGCAGGGGTAATAAGAGACAGTTGTAGCCCCTGGGCAGCCCCACTAGTGCTAGTTAAGAAAAAAGACGGGACCATGAGGATGTGTGTAGACTACAGACGGATCAACCGCATTACACACAAGGATGCATACCCATTACCTAGGATAGAAGAGTCATTGGCTGCATTAAAATCCGCTACTTACTTTTCCACCCTAGATCTGACTAGTGGGTATTGGCAAGTTCCTGTGGCAGAGGCTGACAAGGAGAAGACAGCGTTCACCACGCCGATGGGCCTCTGTGAGTTCAATTGTATGCCGTTTGGACTCTGCAACGCACCTGGAACCTTCCAGCGACTGATGGAGTGCTGCCTAGGACATAAAAACTTTGAAACTGTCCTCCTGTACCTGGATGACGTCATAGTCTACTCCAAGACCTATGAACAGCATCTACAAGACCTGGCAGAAGTGTTTGAAGCCTTATCCGGATACGGCATGCAAATCAAGCCATCCAAGTGTCACCTTCTAAAGCCAAGGGTACAGTACCTGGGACATATCGTGAGCTCAGAAGGGGTAGCACCAGATCCTGAAAAGGTTACCGTGATCAGAGATTGGCCGAGACCCACCAGCGTGAAAGAGGTGAGGCAATTCCTGGGACTGGTGGGCTACTATAGAAGATTTATAAAAGGGTTCACGAAGCTAGCTGCTCCCCTACAAGACATCCTGGTAGGACAGTCAAAGAAGTCTGCAGCCCGAAATCCTCCTTTCCAGTGGAGTGATGAGAGAGAAGAGTCCTTTAAGAAGTTGAAGTGGGCACTGACAGGAGAAGAGATCCTGGCATATCCAGATTACCATCAACCCTTCATTTTGTACACGGATGCCAGCAACGTAGGACTGGGAGCAGTATTGTCTCAAAAGCAGGAAGGCAAGGAGAAAGTTATTGCCTTTGCAAGCAGGAAGCTCCGGCCTACAGAAAGAAACCCAGAGAATTACAGCTCCTTCAAGTTAGAACTACTGGCAGTAGTTTGGGCTGTAACAGAGCGTTTCAAACACTACCTGGCAGCTGCAGAATTTACCATCTTTACTGACAACAATCCGTTGACCCACCTGGACTCTGCAAAATTAGGTGCGCTGGAACAGCGATGGATAGCCCGACTGTCAAACTACAACTTTGTCATCAAGTACAGGGCAGGCCACAAGAATGGGAATGCAGATGCCTTATCCCGGATGCCACACTCGGGGAACGTGGAAGAGGAACCTGAGGGACTGGAAGAAATTGAGCTGCCGGCCTTTCACCGTCCTAAGGTGGGACAGTACCAACCGAGTGTCTGCCAAAAACAACAGCAGGCAACTCTCAACCCATTAGCACACCACGGATGGGCTGACACACAAGACAGTGATCCAGCTGTGAAGCTAGTGAAAGAACTGCTTACACAACAAGGTGCATACCCTAATCAGAATGCCCCAGCTGAGACACAACATCTCTGGAAAGAGAGAGGTAAATTGTTCCTGTACCAAGGGAAGCTCTGTAGAAGGCACACCAATCCAAAAACACATGAGTTGGTCTGGCAGATCATTGTGCCCAAGAGAGACGTCAAGATGGTTCTGGAAGCTTACCACAACGGTGCTGGTCATTTTGGTTGGAAAAAGTTGGAAGTGCTCTTAAGAGAAAGATTCTACTGGGTTGGCATGAGAAAATCAATTGAAGATTGGTGTAGAAAATGCGGACCATGCAACCTCAGAAGAAAGGATCAACAGAACCAGAGAGCTCCACTCCAGTCCATAGTAACCAAGCAACCACTCGAGCTAGTTGCATTAGACCACGTCAAGTTGTCACCAAGCCGGTCTGGCTATGTCTATGCCTTAACCATCGTGGACCATTACTCACGCTTCTTAGTGGTGGTACCCGTGAAAGACCTTACAGCTAGAACAGCAGCTAAAGCATTCCAGATGTCCTTTTGCAGACCCCATGGTTACCCAGAACAAGTCCTTGCAGATCAAGGTCCAGCTTTTGAATCACAGATTTTCCAAGAATTCTGCAACATGTATGGCTGTAAAAAGATCCGCACAACAGCATACCATCCCCAAACAAATGGCTTATGTGAGAAGATGAACCATATTGTGATTGACCTGTTGAAGACCTTACCAGAGTCAGAAAGAAATCAATGGCCAGAGAAATTGCCAGACTTGGTGGACTTGTACAATCATGTCCCGGTGAGTTCTACAAACTGCACCCCCGCTTACCTTATGCGTGCAAGGCCCGGTAAACTGCCAATTGATTTAGATATGGGAATTGTGAAGCCAGATGCAGAAGTTCAAGAATCCAATTGGGATACCCTACGTCAGCAACAGTATCGCCAAGTACAAGAGTGCGTAGAGAAAAGTCTCCAACAAGCTAGGGGAAGACAAGAGAGAACCTTCAACCAGCATGCTCTAGCAACCCCATTGCAACCTGGTGACCAAGTTCTCAAGAGGAAACGGCGCACAAACAAATTGGATAATCAGTGGGAAACCACCCCATATACAGTCTTACCATCCAGTATGGATAATCCCAAAGTGTGTCTCATCAGTAAGGATGAAGGAAGGACATCAGCTGTCGTGTCAAGAGATCAACTCAAACCATGTCCTGAAACCCTGAAGACACCAGAAGTCACCTTACCCATACAGGTACAACCTGTCAAGAAGGAAGAAGACGTGTTCCATACAGTCTTAGGAGATTTCCCAAAAACATGGCCAAATTACTATGGAGCAGTAGTAGTCCCAATGATCGCCTTCCCTCAAGTGGCGGAACCAGCATCAGAACTTGTACCACAAGAAGTCCCAAGACATGAAGAACTGGAAGTTGAAACCGTAGAGGAAGAACAGATTCCTGGTCCCAGTGAGCTTGCCAGTCCTACAGTCAGTACACCATCCTCACAAGTACCAGAAACACCAAATAGGTACACTTCCACCCACACCATTATGCTAAGTACACCCAGTACACCAGCAGTACGCAGGTCACAGCGTAGTACTCAGGGTCAGATACCAGCAAGATATAAAGACTAATGTGGAATTGCATATAAAATGTACATATGTTATAATGTTTATATGAAAAACCGTAACAGTTTATTGTACAGAAAAGGTGAGAGAAGAGTGGTGTAAGGTGGCAGCACGGAGAGTTACAACTTGATCACATTGTTGGTGGCCCGAGGGCCGTGAGGTCTACTGCACTTATGACCAGAGTAGAGACACCTTTAAGAAGTGTTTGTTGATTGAAATGTTTATTTAATTGCAACGTTAAGACCAAAAGCCCAGTACCTACAGAGACTATACTGTATGAACACTTATATATTTTTGAACATTTTGGACTCTTTTTGAGCTTTAAGGTTTTTGTATTTTTTCCTTTTGAGACTCTGTATTTATATATACACTTGTTGTTCATAACTTGTTTGTTTCTTTCACAGTCCCGGAGTACTGTTCTTCACTAAGGGGGAATGTGGCACCCCAGGGTTGCCACACAAAGGGTTAACTCCCCACACACAACACCAAGACCTCCTGGCCAGAAGGGGGAGACCAAGATGCTTCCCTGTACATTCTGCTGGGGGGGAGGAAATGGTCAGAAGTAGTTTCAGTTTGGAAGTTCAGTGCAGAGGACTGAGGAGACAGGATCTCTGCAGGTTGGAAGCTGGCTTTAGCTCACCTCAGGATCCACTGACCAATTCCAGGCCTAGCTGAGGGTCTGAGGAAAGGAGAAAGAGTACACAGAGGAACATTCCTGGAGGCAGAGCATTGCAGAGCTCATCCCCAGTGGAGCACACAGAACGGATGCTGGATCCGAGACTGCAGGTTACATACTGCACAGTGAACACCAGAGAAGTGAGGATTCCACATTCTCTATCTGTACCACAGACACAAGCAACAAACGCAGAGTTCAGGAACATACAAGTAAGGACTCGAGTTGCCTGTCAGGTCGGTACCTAGGAGCAGAGCAGAAGCAGAGCCGGCTGCATAGTTCACACATCAGCAGGGCCACAGACACACAGTGCAGGCAAGGAAGCCAAAACGGCCCGGCTGGGTGGGAGAAACCCTGAACCCCTCACAGACTCCGTGGACAGTACTCTGCTGAATACCATCATCAGTAAAGGACAAAGAAACTGCAAAACCGTGAGTCTGCCTGTTTATTGTGCTCGTGTCCTGCACTCCCCCCATAGACTAACATACTGCCCCGGGGAAAAGGCTCTACCCGTGGGGAGCCGTCCCATCTCAAGCTGCCTTCCATCACCCCGGAGGTTCTGCAGCAGCGGTGGTCATCTCTGATCACATTCCACGGGTGGCGTCACGAACATAACCCCCCCCTTTTATTGTGGAACCAGGGAGCACAGACCGGGTCACGACACCGTGATCCCCTTTCCAGAAGCGACCCCTTGGCCCGGTTCTGGGTATCTCCTTAACCCCTGGCGACACACAAACACACCGGCCTTGATTTTTTTCAATGGACAGTCCAGGAAGTGCCAACCTGATGTACTTAAAACAGTCGCCGTCAGTTGGCAATGCTTTTACAAATTGCTTCATGAGACCTAGGCGGGCTTTGCACGTTGCGACATCGCAAGCCGATGCTGCGATGTCGCACGCAATAGTCCCCTGACGCAGGTACGATATCGTGTGATAGCTAGCGTAGCGAAAATTATCGCTACGCCAGCTTCACATGCACTCACCTGCCCTGCGACCGTCGCTCTGGCCGGCGACCCGCCTCCTTCCTAAGGGGGCGGGTCGTGCGGCGTCATAGTGACGTCACACGGCAGGCGGCCAATAGCGGCGGAGGGGCGGAGATGAGCAGGATGTAAACATCCCGCCCACCTTCTTCCTTCCGCATTGTGGCCGGCGGCAGGTAAGGAGATGTTCCTCGCTCCTGAGGCTTCATACACAGCGATGTGTGCTGCTGCAGGAGCGAGGAACAACATCGTACCTGTCGCGGCACCGGCATTATGGAAATGTCGGAGGCTGCAGCGATGATACGATAACGACGCTTTTGCGCTTGTTCATTATATCATCTAGCATTTACACAGTACGATGTCGCAAGTGACGCCGGATGTGCGTCACTTTCGATTTGACCCCACCGACATCGCACCTGCGATGTCGTAGTGTGTAAAGCCGCCCCTAGTTTTAGGTGCAGAGGTGGGAATAGTATATTCTTCCTGTCAACAAGTGGCTGATGTAGAATGTTAGGATCTCCAGGTTTAAGACCAGATCTTGGAGGCCAATTCAACTCAACCCAATGCTTGTCTCGAGCTCGGCTATCCCACATACAGAGAAAGCGGGGATACTTCGTGTACCCACGTTGCTGACCAAGAAGGAAGCAAACCATTTTAAGGTCAACACAGATGCTCCAATTGTGTGTGTCATATTTCAATAACTCAATAACTCTCTTTACATCTCCATGTTCTTCACGAAGAGAGACAGAATGCCCAATAGGGACTGCACCCAATAAATTGCCATTGTGTAGAAGGACACACTTAAGGGCGGCTTTGCACGTTGCGACATTGCACGTGCGATGTCGGTGGGGTCAAATCGAAAGTGACGCACATCCGGCGTCGCAGTCGATATCGCAACGTGTAAAACCTTTTTGATACGATGAACGAGCGCAAAAGCGTCGTTATCGTATCATCGCTGCAGCCTCCGACATTTCCATAATGCCGGTGCAGCGACAGGTACGATGTTGTTCCTCGCTCCTGCGGCAGCGCACATCGCTGTGTATGAAGCCGCAGGAGCGAGGAACATCACCTTACCTGTGTTCTGCTGCAATGAGAAGGACGGAGGTGGGCGGGATGTTTACATCTCATCTCCGCCCCTCCGCTTCAATTGGCCGCCTGCCGTGTGACGCCGCACGACCCGCCCCCCCCTAAGGAAGGAGGCGGGTCGCCGTCCAGAGGGACGTCGCACGGCAGGTATGTGCGTGTGAAGCTGCCGTAGCGATAATAATCGCTACGGCAGCTTTTACTAGATATCGCACGTGCGACGGGGGCGGGACTATCGCTGCAGCATCGGTAACACATTGTTACCGATGTCGCAACGTGCAAAGCCCGCCTAAGACTCCGCTTTGAGCTATCAATAAACAGTCGCCATTCATTTGGATTGTACATTCTTGTAGTAAACCAGGAATATTATGGCAAAACACAAAACCACTGTCACCCCGAAAGTACTGCACAAATGTACTTTCTCTAGTAGGAAAGTATGATACCTTCGCTCCTTGTTCAAGTAACTGTTTCTCATTCAGCCTTGATGCTAGGAATTCTGAAGCTTTTTTTGATCAGCCCAATTCACGTGCTAAATCATTTAAAGTGAACCTGTCATCAGAAATTTAGCTATAAAGCTAAAAGTTCCCGCCTGTGCAGCTCCTGGGCTACATTCTAGGAAGCTTCCTATACTTCTATACTTCTTGTGGCCCCTTTTATACCAAAATAAACACGTTGTAAACTTGTACCTTTTCTTATGCAAATTTCGTAAATCTTCCATGGGGGCGGGCTGCCTGGGGTCCGTTGCTGTCCTCCAGCAGATTTACGCCGCCCCCGAACGCTGAATTTCAAAACTCAGGACGCCGCCCTTGGGTGCCCGTGGTCCCGCGCATGCGCTGTTCCACTGTAGCGGTGCCGTGCACTGTGTGCACGTGTGACCGCTGGTGACGCTTTGCGCGGGCACGAGGTTATGGGCGGCGCTGTGAGTGTCATCAGCAAGTGCCGCCCATAACCTCGTGACCGCACTTTCCCCTATTACTCCAGCGTTATGCGCAAGCGCTCGCTGGCCAGATGACCGGACGTCACCTGCTGCTGAGCAGGATGGGAAAGAGGTGACGTCCGGTCATCTGGCCAGCGAGCGCTTGCGCATAACGCTGGAGTAATAGGGGAAAGTGCGGTCACGAGGTTATGGGCGGCACTTGCTGATGACACTCACAGCGCCGCCCATAACCTCGTGCCCGCGCAAAGCGTCACCAGCGGTCACACGTGCACACAGTGCACGGCACCGCTACAGTGGAACAGCGCATGCGCGGGACCACGGGCACCCAAGGGCGGCGTCCTGAGTTTTGAAATTCAGCGTTCGGGGGCGGCGTAAATCTGCTGGAGGACAGCAACGGACCCCAGGCAGCCCGCCCCCATGGAAGATTTACGAAATTTGCATAAGAAAAGGTACAAGTTTACAACGTCTTTATTTTGGTATAAAAGGGGCCACAAGAAGTATAGAAGTATAGGAAGCTTCCTAGAATGTAGCCCAGGAGCTGCACAGGGGGGAACTTTTAGCTTTATAGCTAAATTTCTGATGACAGGTTCACTTTAACTCGCGCTGATCAAATCCCTTATGAACTGAATCCTTGTGAATTTCACATTCTGCATCATTGCTGTCACTGTGCTCGTCACCATCACTCAGCACTTCTAGAGATGGAGCTCTTCACTGGCGCTGGAATCTCAGCTGAATCAGGCATTGGTCTGATGCTGACGCTAGATTTGGATATTCTATTTTACTTTTATTTTTCCTGTTAAATCCTGATGTTTTCACTAAACAGAAGTAACAGTCTGTGGAATGACTTTTTTTGCTCTCTCCACACCATGGGGATACCAAATGCCAACTTTTCACGTGTTCCTTTGGTCCACATCCGTAAACTCTCGACACACTGCTTGTGTCGCGGGCGGAGGAGGGTGGCAACGCTGCGCTCTCCCACTGCTCGGGTCCGGCCGCCGCTGCTCTGCGGCTACTGCTGCTCGGTGGCTCGAGCGATGGGCCGGATCCCGGGGACTCGAGCGGCGCTCCTCGCCCGTGAGTGAAAGGGGCTGATTGTTGGTGGGGAATTTGGTTAATGTCCGTGACGCCACCCACGGTTGTGGTGATTCTGGTTCCACCACCGCTGCTCTGTACGGGGATCCCGGGAGAGGTGACAGGGAGCAGCTGAGTTGGTGATTCTCCCCTCCGTGGGCAGGGGCTGGCTGTCCCGGGGCCCGGTGATGGGGTTGGGATGGTTGACAGGCGGGTTATGGGGCCTGTTGGGATGCAGGGACGCAGGGGCAGCGCTGTGCCGCACGGCACGGAGGTACTTGCTCAGCCCAAGGATGATGACACAGTTCACGGTAAACAAGCGGCTGGTTGGATGGGTCCCTCGGACGGCTGCGGTGTTGATGTTCCCTGCAAGTTAGCGGTGACTGTCTCTTCCCTGCACCTAAATACGGTTGTTGGTAGCAATGGGTTCCCACCGGTAACCCGCTCCCCGGCTTGGATATACCCGCAGGCGCTGGCCCTGAGATACTGGTGCCTTGGCGGTGGCGGTGTCCCTCTCTCACGGTTGGACCTTTGCCTTCAATCGGGACTTTGCTGTTTAGAGACCCAGGAGGTCCCCTTCACTGACGGATTTGGCAAATTGTACGGCGACTCCAAGCCTTGCCGGGATCCGAAAGGCCCCTGCCAATGGTGCTGGCCTCTCTTTGTGTACCGGTCCGGTACCGCCGGGCCACCACCCGTCCACGGTCCTTTCGATAACTCCAATCGGCCACTCCTACAGACGGTCACCGCCGTCTGTCAACCTTGCTGTCTCGTCCGGGGCACACACCCGGACGCTCTCAGTAAAGTTTTGCTTGCTCTCCTCACACTTTCACCTCTCAAACTAGACTCTACTGTTTTCCCGCCTCCAGGACTGTGAACTCCTCGGTGGGCGGAGCCAACCGCCTGGCTCCACCCCCTGGTGTGATCATCAGCCCCTGGCGGAGGGCAACAAGGGTTTGTGTTTTGACTACGGTGTTCCTGCAGGGAATGTGGGGTGTGTGGTGATGTTATGACCTGTGACCCCTGGCTAGTCCAGGGCGCCACACTTGCACACTATGTGAGGGGCCCATGGCTTATCTTGATCACCGAGTTTTACTTTAAAATATGCAAAATACGCTTGTTTGACAAATGCACTGATGTTTGCCCTTTGAACTGGTGAAAACACCACAAATATAGCAGAAGGAGTCAGGGTTGTTTAGGCATTTACGACGAGAGGAAGAAGGAGCCGACATGATCCGAAACAAAGGAAATATGTACATAAGGAAATAAAGCACTGAGATGGAAAGTTACCAGCTAACAAAGTAAAAAATCATAAAAGATATATAAATTTCAACTAAGCGCCCAATGTAAAGAGAAAAGCGATCACAAATCCTATTTATTCCTACTATGATACATTTTTTGTGTAAAGATATTGATAAGTATGAGGTATCGGGAGCTGCACTCGCCTCTCACCACGGTCTCAGCTGTGACTACTCTTACAAGTTGCCACGCAGCTCTATATGAGGCGCATTGTACTCAGATAACAAGTCTTATTACAGAAATCAGTGCAATTCTGCTTCTATGGCAGGGAAGTTGAGGAGGAAAAACTTGACGTGATAGAAAAAAACTGACTGCATTTTTGGAATCAGCATGCCAATTATAGTATAAATCAGCTCAAAAACCTAACTCAACAGAAATTTTTTTCAAAATTGTTCCCCAGTGTAATAGGTGGAGGCCCGGTACATGGTAGATGGAGGGTCCGGTACATGGTAGGTGGAGGCCCGGTACATGGTAGGTGGGGGCCCGGTACATGGTAGATGGAGGGTCCGGTACATGGTAGGTGGAGGCCCGGTACATGGTAGGTGGGGGCTCGGTACATGGTAGGTGGAGGCCCGGTACATGGTAGATGAGACCCGGTATATGGTAGGTGGGGGCCCGGTACATGGTAGGTGGGGGCCCGGTACATGGTAGGTGGAGGCCCGGTACATGGTAGGTGGAGGCCTGGTACATGGTAGATGGGAGCCTGGTACATGGTAGGTGGAGGCCCGGTACATGGTAGATGAGACCCTGTACATGGTAGGTGGAGGCCCGGTACATGGTAGGTGGGGGCCCGGTACATGGTAGGTGGGGGCCCGGTACATGGTAGGTGGGGGCCCGGTACATGGTAGGTGGGGGCCCGGTACATGGTAGGTGGGGGCCCGGTACATGGTATGTGGGAGGCCCGGTACATGGTAGATGGAGGGTCCGGTACATGGTAGGTGGAGGCCTGGTACATGGTAGATGAGACCCGGTACATGGTAGGTGGAGGCCTGGTACATGATAGGTGGAGGCCCGGTACATGGTAGATGGGAGCCTGGTACATGGTAGGTGGGAGGCCCGGTACATGGTAGGTGGGAGGCCCGGTACATGGTAGGTGGGAGGCCCGGTACATGGTAGGTGGAGGCCCGGTACATGGTAGATGAGACCCTGTACATGGTAGGTGGAGGCCCAGTACATGGTAGGTGGGAGGCCCGGTACATGGTAGGTGGGAGGCCCGGTACATGGTAGGTGGAGGCCCGGTACATGGTAGGTGGGGGCCCGGTACATGGTAGATGAGACCCGGTACATGGTAGGTGGGGGCCCAGTACATGGTAGATGGGAGCCTGGTACATGGTAGATGGGGGCTCGGTACATGGTAGGTGGGAGCCTGGTACATGGTAGATGGAGGGTCCGGTACATGGTAGGTGGAGGCCCGGTACATGGTAGATGAGACCCGGTACATGGTAGGTGGGGGCCCGGTACATGGTAGATGGGAGCCTGGTACATGGTAGGTGGGGGCTCGGTACATGGTAGGTGGGGGCCCGGTACATGGTAGATGGAGGGTCCGGTACATGGTAGGTGGAGGCCCGGTACATGGTAGATGAGACCCGGTACTTGGTAGGTGGAGGCCCGGTACATGGTAGGTGGGAGGCCCGGTACATGGTAGGTGGGGGCCTGGTACATGGTAGGTGGGGGCCCGGTACATGGTAGGTGGGGGCCCGGTACATGGTAGGTGGAGGTCCGGTACATGGTAGGTGGAGGCCTGGTTCATGGTAGATGAGGGCTTGGTACAGCTGTGCCCAGGAAGGAGAATAGTTAACAGGACATCTATGCACAGCGCTATTGTGGAGGTGGATGGGCGTGATACCTCAGCTCTGTAATCATTAACCAGAATCTACAACATTCAGTGGTGGACAGGTGTGCCGCCATCTAGTGCTGCTGCCTGTGTCGTCCTCATTCACCCATAGTATGACATAAATAGAATTTATGGCACTTTGTCCTGATTTATCACTTGTGTCAGTGATCAATGTTCCCCTGGAATTCTATTCATGCACCAGGCTGCTCAGGATGCACCAGGCTGCTCAGGATGGACCGGGCTGCTCAGGATGGACCGGGCTGCTCAGGATGCACCAGGCTGCTCAGGATGCACCGGGCTGCTCAGGATGGACCGGGCTGCTCAGGATGCACCAGGCTGCTCAGGATGCACCAGGCTGCTCAGGATGGACCAGGCTGCTCAGGATGCACCAGGCTGCTCAGGAAGCACCAGGCTGCTCAGGATGGACCGGGCTGCTCAGGAAGCACCAGGCTGCTCAGGATGCACCGGGCTGCTCAGGATGCACCAGGCTGCTCAGGATGCACCAGGCTGCTCAGGATGCACCAGGCTGCTCAGGAAGCACCAGGCTGCACAGGATGGACCGGGCTGCTCAGGATGCACCAGGCTGCTCAGGATGCACCAGGCTGCTCAGGATGCACCAGGCTGCTCAGGATGCACCAGGCTGCTCAGGGTGGACCGGGCTGCTCAGGATGCACCAGGCTGCTCAGGATGCACCAGGCTGCTCAGGATGCACCAGGCTGCTCAGGGTGGACCGGGCTGCTCAGGATGGACCGGGCTGCTCAGGATGGACCAGGCTGCTCAGGATGCACCAGGCTGCTCAGGATGGACCGGGCTGCTCAGGATGCACCAGGCTGCTCAGGATGCACCGGGCTGCTCAGGAAGCACCAGGCTGCTCAGGATGCACCCGGCTGCTCAGGATGCACCGGGCTGCTCAGGATGCACCGGGCTGCTCAGGATGCACCGGGCTGCTCAGGATGCACCAGGCTGCTCAGGATGCACCGGGCTGCTCAGGATGCACCGGGCTGCTCAGGATGCACCGGGCTGCTCAGGATGCACCGGGCTGCTCAGGATGCACCAGGCTGCTCAGGATGCACCGGGCTGCTCAGGATGCACCGGGCTGCTCAGGATGCACCAGGCTGCTCAGGATGCACCGGGCTGCTCAGGATGCACCAGGCTGCTCAGGATGGACCGGGCTGCTCAGGATGCACCGGGCTGCTCAGGATGCACCGGGCTGCTCAGGATGCACCGGGCTGCTCAGGATGCACCAGGCTGCTCAGGATGCACCGGGCTGCTCAGGATGCACCGGGCTGCCCAGGATGCACCAGGCTGCTCAGGATGCACCAGGCTGCTCAGGATGCACCAGGCTGCTCAGGAAGCACCGGGCTGCTCAGGATGCACCGGGCTGCTCAGGATGCACCGGGCTGCTCAGGATGCACCGGGCTGCTCAGGATGCACCGGGCTGCTCAGGATGCACCGGGCTGCTCAGGATGCACCAGGCTGCTCAGGATGCACCAGGCTGCTCAGGATGCACCAGGCTGCTCAGGATGCACCAGGCTGCTCAGGATGCACCAGGCTGCTCAGGATGCACCGGGCTGCTCAGGATGGACCGGGCTGCTCAGGATGCACCAGGCTGCTCAGGATGCACCAGGCTGCTCAGGATGGACCGGGCTGCTCAGGATGCACCAGGCTGC
Organism: Anomaloglossus baeobatrachus; assembly: GCF_048569485.1. Taxonomy (NCBI): domain Eukaryota; kingdom Metazoa; phylum Chordata; class Amphibia; order Anura; family Aromobatidae; genus Anomaloglossus; species Anomaloglossus baeobatrachus. Next base: position 292,354,655 of record NC_134359.1, read on the forward strand.
TCAGGATGGACCGGGCTGCTCAGGATGGACCAGGCTGCTCAGGATGCACCAGGCTGCTCAGGATGCACCAGGCTGCTCAGGATGCACCGGGCTGCTCAGGATGCACCAGGCTGCTCAGGATGCACCAGGCTGCTCAGGATGGACCGGGCTGCTCAGGATGCACCAGGCTGCTCAGGATGGACCGGGCTGCTCAGGATGCACCAGGCTGCTCAGGATGCACCAGGCTGCTCAGGATGGACCGGGCTACAGGTCCCATTGTTTAATCCTCCTCCCTCTATATCCTGTGCTGGCAGGACGTGCTGGGACCTGTAGTGCGCACCAGTCCAGTCTCCTGTGACCTACATCGGGGGTGGCCATGGCTCTTTCATAATTCCCGAAGACGTTGCTCAAGGGTCCATCTTCCACCGGCACCTGCCATAAAAGCAGCGATGGCGGCGATAAAGGAAACTGACCAGAAAGAAGGCCGCTCCCCTGAACAGACTGTATAAGGAGACGCAGAGTGGGGGGCTATGGGGGCGCTGCCCCCGCTCCTGACTACACAGCCCGAATAACACGCATACATCCATCAACAGCTGCATGCTGACTGTTTCCAGATGAAAACACTGAGAGCAAACTGAGCCTATGCTGAACCTCAGATAACCACACGACAAACTCATCTCTGCTGCATCTGTATCTATAGTGCGGCCGGGGCAGTGAGAATTAGCCCAGGGCGAAGATAAAAACAGACATCAAGGAGAAATATACAGGAAAATGGCCGCAGACAGAGCAATCTCCAGTGATGGTGTAAAATAATAGCGTACTGTCCCTTTAAATGGGAGAATGCATAGAAAGTGGAAATGATGTGACCCTGCGGGTGATGTGCACAGGTGACAAAGTCACATATCACATAGCAGAGCCGCCTGCACGTGACTGTATCTAATCCTGCCAAGCGGTGTATCTAATCTTATAGTGTTTATACTGTCTGCTGAGCTGTATCTAATCCTCTCCTGTGTGATACTGTCTGCTGAGCTGTATCTAATCCTATCCTGTGTGATACTGTCTGCTGAGCTGTGTATCTAATCCTATCCTGTGTGATACTGTCTGCTGAGCTGTATCTAATCCTATCCTGTGTGATACTGTCTGCTGAGTTGTGTATCTAATCCTATCCTGTGTGATATTGTCTGCTGAGCCGTGTATCTAATCCTATCCTGTGTGATACTGTCTGCTGAGCTGTGTATCTAATCCTCTCCTGTGTGATACTGTCTGCTGACCTATGTATCTAATCCTATCCTGTGTGAGACTGTCTGCTGAGCCATGTATCTAATCCTATCCTGTGTGACACTGTCTGCTGAGCCGTGTATCTAATCCTATCCTATATGGTAGTGTCTGCTGAGCCGTGTATCTAATCCTATCCTGTGTGATACTGTCTGCTGAGCTGTGTATCTAATCCTATCCTGTGTGATACTGTCTGCTGAGCTATGTATCTAATCCTCTCCTGTTTGATACTGTCTGCTGAGCTATGTATCTAATCCTATCCTGTGTGATACTGTCTGCTGAGCTGTGTATCCAATCCTCTGCAGTGTGATACTGTCTGCTGAGCTATGTATCTAATCCTCTCCTGTGTGATACTGTCTGCTGAGCTGTGTATCTAATCCTCTCCTGTGTGATACTGTCTGCTGAGCCGTGTATCTAATCCTATCCTGTGTGATACTGTCTGCTGAGCTGTGTATCCAATCCTTTCCTGTGTGATACTGTCTGCTGAGCTGTGTATCTAATCCTACCCTGTGTGATACTGTCTGCTGAGCTGTGTATCCAATCCTCTCTTGTGTGATACTGTCTGCTGAGCCGTGTATCTAATCCTATCCTGTGTGATACTGTCTGCTGAGCTGTGTATCCAATCCTCTCCTGTGTGATACTGTCTGCTAAGCTATGTATCTAATCCTCTCCTGTGTGATACTGTCTGCTGAGCTGTGTATCTAATCCTCTCCTATGTGATACTGTCTGCTGAGCCGTGTATCTAATCCTCCTATGTGATACTGTCTGCTGAGCTGTGTATCTAATCCTATCCTGTGTGATACTGTCTGCTGAGCCCTGTATCTAATCCTCTCCTGTGTGATACTGTCTGCTGAGCTGTGTATCTAATCCTATCCTGAGTGATACTGTCTGCTGAGCTGTGTATCTAATCCTCTCCTGTGTGATACTGTCTGCTGAGCTGTGTATCTAATCCTCTCCTGTGTGATACTGTCTGCTGAGCTGTGTATCTAATCCTCTCCTATGTGATACTGTCTGCTGAGCTGTGTATCTAATCCTATCCTATGTGATACTGTCTGCTGAGCCGTGTATCTAATCCTCCTATGTGATACTGTCTGCTGAGCTGTGTATCTAATCCTATCCTGTGTGATACTGTCTGCTGAGCTGTGTATCTAATCCTATCCTGTGTGATACTGTCTGCTGAGCTGTGTATCTAATCCTCTCCTGTGTGATACTGTCTGCTGAGCTGTGTATCTAATCCTCTCCTGTGTGATACTGTCTGCTGAGCTGTGTATCTAATCCTCTCCTATGTGATACTGTCTGCTGAGCTGTGTATCTAATCCTATCCTATGTGATACTGTCTGCTGAGCCGTGTATCTAATCCTCCTATGTGATACTGTCTGCTGAGCTGTGTATCTAATCCTATCCTGTGTGATACTGTCTGCTGAGCTGTGTATCTAATCCTATCCTGTGTGATACTGTCTGCTGAGCTGTGTATCTAATCCTCTCCTGTGTGATACTGTCTGCTGAGCTGTGTATCTAATCCTATCCTATGTGATACTGTCTGCTGAGCTGTGTATCTAATCCTCTCCTGTGTGATACTGTCTGCTGAGCTGTGTATCTAATCCTCTCTTGTGTGATACTGTCTGCTGAGCTGTGTATCCGATCCTCTCCTGTGTGATACTGTCTGCTGAGCTGTGTATCCAATCCTCTCCTGTGTGATACTGTCTGCTAAGCTATGTATCTAATCCTCTCCTGTGTGATACTGTCTGCTGAGCTGTGTATCTAATCCTCTCCTATGTGATACTGTCTGCTGAGCCGTGTATCTAATCCTCCTATGTGATACTGTCTGCTGAGCTGTGTATCTAATCCTATCCTGAGTGATACTGTCTGCTGAGCTGTGTATCTAATCCTCTCCTGTGTGATACTGTCTGCTGAGCTGTGTATCTAATCCTCTCCTGTGTGATACTGTCTGCTGAGCTGTGTATCTAATCCTCTCCTATGTGATACTGTCTGCTGAGCTGTGTATCTAATCCTATCCTATGTGATACTGTCTGCTGAGCCGTGTATCTAATCCTCCTATGTGATACTGTCTGCTGAGCTGTGTATCTAATCCTATCCTGTGTGATACTGTCTGCTGAGCTGTGTATCTAATCCTATCCTGTGTGATACTGTCTGCTGAGCTGTGTATCTAATCCTCTCCTGTGTGATACTGTCTGCTGAGCTGTGTATCTAATCCTCTCCTGTGTGATACTGTCTGCTGAGCTGTGTATCTAATCCTCTCCTATGTGATACTGTCTGCTGAGCTGTGTATCTAATCCTATCCTATGTTATACTGTCTGCTGAGCCGTGTATCTAATCCTCCTATGTGATACTGTCTGCTGAGCTGTGTATCTAATCCTATCCTGTGTGATACTGTCTGCTGAGCTGTGTATCTAATCCTATCCTGTGTGATACTGTCTGCTGAGCTGTGTATCTAATCCTCTCCTGTGTGATACTGTCTGCTGAGCTGTGTATCTAATCCTATCCTATGTGATACTGTCTGCTGAGCTGTGTATCTAATCCTCTCCTGTGTGATACTGTCTGCTGAGCTGTGTATCTAATCCTCTCTTGTGTGATACTGTCTGCTGAGCTGTGTATCCGATCCTCTCCTGTGTGATACTGTCTGCTGAGCTGTGTATCCAATCCTCTCCTGTGTGATACTGTCTGCTGAGCTGTGTATCTAATCCTATCCTATGTGATACTGTCTGCTGAGCTGTGTATCTAATCCTCTCCTGTGTGATACTGTCTGCTGAGCCGTGTATCTAATCCTATCCTGTATGATACTGTCTGCTGAGCTGTGTATCTAATCCTCTCCTGTGTGATACTGTCTGCTGAGCTGTGTATCTAATCCTATCCTATGTGATACTGTCTGCTGAGCTGTGTATCTAATCCTCTCCTGTGTGATACTGTCTGCTGAGCCGTGTATCTAATCCTATCCTGTATGATACTGTCTGCTGAGCTGTGTATCTAATCCTCTCCTGTGTGATACTGTCTGCTGAGCTGTGTATCTAATCCTATCCTGTGTGATACTGTCTGCTGAGCTGTGTATCTAATCCTCTCCTGTGTGATACTGTCTGCTGAGCTGTGTATCTAATCCTATCCTGTGTGATACTGTCTGCTGAGCTGTGTATCTAATCCTCTCCTGTGTGATACTGTCTGCTGAGCCGTGTATCTAATCCTATCCTGTGTGATACTGTCTGCTGAGCTGTGTATCTAATCCTATCCTGTATGATACTGTCTGCTGAGCTGTGTATCTAATCCTCTCTTGTGTGATACTGTCTGCTGAGCTGTGTATCTAATCCTATCCTATGTGATACTGTCTGCTGAGCTGTGTATCTAATCCTCTCCTGTGTGATACTGTCTGCTGAGCTGTGTATCTAATCCTATCCTATGTGATACTGTCTGCTGAGCTGTGTATCTAATCCTCTCCTGTGTGATACTGTCTGCTGAGCCGTGTATCTAATCCTGTCCTGTGTAATACTGTCTGCTGAGCTGTGTATCTAATCCTCTCCTGTGTGATACTGTCTGCTGAGCTGTGTATCTAATCCTATCCTATGTGATACTGTCTGCTGAGCTGTGTATCTAATCCTCTCCTGTGTGATACTGTCTGCTGAGCCGTGTATCTAATCCTATCCTGTATGATACTGTCTGCTGAGCTGTGTATCTAATCCTCTCCTGTGTGATACTGTCTGCTGAGCTGTGTATCTAATCCTATCCTGTGTGATACTGTCTGCTGAGCTGTGTATCTAATCCTCTCCTGTGTGATACTGTCTGCTGAGCTGTGTATCTAATCCTATCCTGTGTGATACTGTCTGCTGTGCTGTGTATCTAATCCTCTGCTGTGTGATACTGTCTGCTGAGCTGTGTATCTAATCCTCTCCTGTGTGATACTGTCTGCTGAGCTGTGTATCTAATCCGATCCTCTGTGAGCTGCGCCCTTTAGATACCTTGCTACCTGGAGTGGCGGGTTGTGGGGAGGAATGTTTGGGTGTACGGTGGGGGCGGGGAGCGGGCGAGGTGATCACCTGTGCAGGGTGTTGCCGCCTCACTTCTCTCAGCCTTCTGTGCACAACATCTCGCCGTAAAATGTCGGCGTCAACTCCACACATTTCATAGAAGCTTCTACGAGCGATCCGGTGCTCGGACTCCACGTCCCCGCGTCCCGCCGGCAGCGCCAAGGATTGACCATATGGAAGCTCCCGCCATGGTGACCCGGTAAGTGCTGCCTACGTGACCAGCAGGTAAGAGGGCATCATGCTTAAAGGGCTCTTCCAGGATAAGAAAAACGTGACTACTTTCTTCCAAAAACAGCGCCTCTCCTGTCCACAGATCGTCAGTGGAACTGCAGCTCAACCAACAGATTTTTAATCCTGGAAAATCCATTTAAAGGGGCGCCATTTTTTTTCTTTTCCTAATTTGTATTTGCCCATTGATGCAGAATTTGTATGATTATGGCCGCTCGCTGTTTTTAGTCATTTGACGGCTTTAAAACATGAGGTTTGGGGTCTTTAAGGGTCCGTGTTACCATGTGACCTGCAGGATTGATTAGCTATGTCTGCTCTGCCTGACTGGGATTCACCACACACAGATACATAGAGAACAGACCAGACCAATCAATCTACCAATCAGATTCGGGCATATGGGAAGGAGTTGTCTACAGCAACCAATCAGGTTCCTGCTTTCATTTTCAAAAAGGACTCTGAAAAATGCGAACTGGGATTTGATTGGTTGCTATGGGGCGACCCTCTCATTCGTAGATAAGAGTAAAGTATCATCAAGGTATATGGAAATCGTAGAGAATACAAATCCCATATTAATAATCTGGTAGCGAGGCCTCCATTTTCATCTCCATAGCAACCAGAGTGGTCGCCCGTAGGCCGTGCCCTATTGATTTTTTTTTGTTCACAGAGTACCCACTAAAGGCAAATGTGCTTCTCCCAAAATGTCCCAGAAACGTTGTCTACTGGAAACCGGCACTTTTAGGTTTTCTATCTGCCGCCAAATCGTGCGTTCATAGGGACAGGAGGCCACAGAAACATGGCTGCCAAAAGGGGACGTGGCTACTAATATATATAGAGCACTGTGCAAACGGTCCAGGCAGGTGTGAAGCGAGCTGAGGAGGAAGACGCACGCAGAGATAAAAGAGTTAATAGTTTATTGTTATCAACACAATGCAAAGTGACTGAACAAAATTAAATCTATATCCCCTCAGTATACGGTGACCACCCGCCTCCTCTGTCCTCAGTATACGGTGACCGCCCGTCTCCTCTATCCTCAGTATTCAGTGACCGCCCGCCTCCTCTGTCCTCAGTATACGGTGACCGCCCGTCTCCTCCATCCTCAGTATTCAGTGACCGCCCGTCTCCTCCGTCCTCAGTATACGGTGACCGCCCGTCTCCTCCGTCCTCAGTATACGGTGACCGCCCGTCTCCTCCATCCTCAGTATTCAGTGACCACCCGCCTCCTCCGTCCTCAGTATACGGTGACCAACCGTCTCCTCCGTCCTCAGTATACGGTGACCACTCGTCTCCTCCGTCCTCAGTATTCAGTGACCGCCCGTCTCCTCCATCCTCAGTGTTCAGTGACCGCCCGTCACCTTCATCCTCAGTATTCAGTGACCGCCCGTCTCCTCCATCCTCAGTATTCAGTGACCGCCCGTCACCTTCATCCTCAGTATTCAGTGACCGCCCGTCTCCTCCATCCTCAGTATTCAGTGACCGCTCGTCTCCTCCATCCTCAGTGTTCAGTGACCACCCGTCTCCTCCATCCTCAGTATTCAGTGACCGCCCGTCACCTCCATCCTCAGTATTCGGTGACCACCCGTCTCCTCCGTCCTCAGTATTCAGTGACCGCCCATTTCCTCCATCCTCAGTATTCGGTGACCGCCCGTCTCCTCCATCCTCAGTATTCGGTGACCGCCCGTCTTCTCCATCCTAAGTATTTGGTGACCACCCGTCTCCCCTATCCTCAGTATTCGGTGACTGCCCATTTCCTCCATCCTCTATATTTAGTGACTGCCTGTCTCCTCCACGCTCAGTATTCGGTGACCGCCCGTCTCCTCCATCCTCAGTATTCGGTGACTGCCCATTTCCTCCATCCTCTATATTTAGTGACTGCCCGTCTCCTCCATACTCAGTATTCGGTGACCGGCTGTCTCCTCTTGTCAAGGGAGGAATTTGCGTTGAAGACTGCTAATTGAGTCCTCATTTGGGATATCCAGAGACGATGCCGTATTAGCTGTATATCAGTGCCAATATATATATATCAATGTATATAAGACAAAGAACACAGACATGCTCTCTTTTAAGCCAGCGTCACCAACTGACTTAGTTTAATAAGATAGATCCAATTATACCGTAAGCATGAATAACCTTGAAGCAACAAGGAGTGCTTTCACTCCCCGATTTCTCACATCACACTCCTGCCCTCCTGTAAATTCCTTTTGTGTGAACATTACTGATAAGAGTTTGTAGCTTCACATTCTGGCTTCATCATCTCTGGTTAACTCCTTCATGATTATACAACTTTGAATTATACTATAGGTCTGTGCAATGGCTACATAGACAGACAGATAATTATGCATCTACATCTACATTTTGATTATTTATATACACATATATTCTTATTACGTTTAAACAAACATACTACAGCTCAGGTGACCTCCACACTCTATCCTCAGTATTCGGTGCCCTCCCGTCTCCCCTATCCTCAGTATTCGGTGACTGCCCATTTCCTCCATCCTCTATATTTAGTGACCGCCCGTCTCCTCCATGCTTAGTATTCGGCGACCGCCCGTCTCCTCCATCCTCAGTATTCGGTGCCCTCCCGTCTCCCCTATCCTCAGTATTCGGTGACTGCCCATTTCTTCCATCCTCTATATTTAGTGACTGCCCATCTCCTCCATGCTCAGTATTCGGTGACCGCCCGTCTCCTCCATCCTCAGTATTCGGTGACCTCCCGTCTCCCCTATCCTCAGTATTCGGTGACTGCCCATTTCCTCCATCCTCTATATTTAGTGACTGCCCATCTCCTCCATGCTCAGTATTCGGCGACCACCCGTCTCCTCCATCCTCAGTATTCGGTGCCCTCCCGTCTCCCCTATCCTCAGTATTCGGTGCCCTCCCGTCTCCCCTATCCTCAGTATTCGGTGCCCTCCCGTCTCCCCTATCCTCAGTATTCAGTGACTGCCCATTTCCTCCATCCTCTATATTTAGTGACTGCCCATCTCCTCCATGCTCAGTATTCGGCGACCGCCTGTCTCCTCCATCCTCAGTATTCGGTGACCTCCCGTCTCCCCTATCCTCAGTATTCGGTGACTTCCCATTTCCTCCATCCTCTATATTTAGTGACTGCCCGTCTCCTCCATGCTTAGTATTCGGTGACTGCCCGTCTCCTCCATCCTCAGTATTCGGTGACTGCCCATTTCCTCCATCCTCTATATTTAGTGACTGCCCATCTCCTCCATGCTCAGTATTCGGCGACCTCCAGTCTCCCCTATCCTCAGTATTCGGTGACTGCCCATTTCCTCCATCCTCTATATTTAGTGACTGCCCATCTCCTCCATGCTCAGTATTCGGCGACCGCCCATCTCCTCCATCCTCAGTATTCGGTGCCCTCCCATCTCCCCTATCCTCAGTATTCGGTGACTGCCCATTTCCTCCATCCTCTATATTTAGTGACTGCCCATCTCCTCCATGCTCAGTATTCGGCGACCACCCGTCTCCTCCATCCTCAGTATTCGGTGCCCTCCCGTCTCCCCTATCCTCAGTATTCGGTGCCCTCCCGTCTCCCCTATCCTCAGTATTCGGTGCCCTCCCGTCTCCCCTATCCTCAGTATTCAGTGACTGCCCATTTCCTCCATCCTCTATATTTAGTGACTGCCCATCTCCTCCATGCTCAGTATTCGGCGACCGCCTGTCTCCTCCATCCTCAGTATTCGGTGACCTCCCGTCTCCCTTATCCTCAGTATTCGGTGACTTCCCATTTCCTCCATCCTCTATATTTAGTGACTGCCCGTCTCCTCCATGCTTAGTATTCGGTGACTGCCCGTCTCCTCCATCCTCAGTATTCGGTGACTGCCCATTTCCTCCATCCTCTATATTTAGTGACTGCCCGTCTCCTCCATCCTCAGTATTCGGTGACCTCCAGTCTCCCCTATCCTCAGTATTCGGTGACTGCCCATTTCCTCCATCCTCTATATTTAGTGACTGCCCATCTCCTCCATGCTCAGTATTCGGCGACCGCCCATCTCCTCCATCCTCAGTATTCGGTGCCCTCCCATCTCCCCTATCCTCCGTATTCGGTGACTGCCCATTTCCTCCATCCTCTATATTTAGTGACTGCCCATCTCCTCCATGCTCAGTATTCGGCGACCACCCGTCTCCTCCATCCTCAGTATTCGGTGCCCTCCCGTCTCCCCTATCCTCAGTATTCGGTGCCCTCCCGTCTCCCCTATCCTCAGTATTCGGTGCCCTCCCGTCTCCCCTATCCTCAGTATTCAGTGACTGCCCATTTCCTCCATCCTCTATATTTAGTGACTGCCCGTCTCCTCCATGCTCAGTATTCGGCGACCGCCTGTCTCCTCCATCCTCAGTATTCGGTGACCTCCCGTCTCCCCTATCCTCAGTATTCGGTGACTGCCCATTTCCTCCATCCTCTATATTTAGTGACTGCCCGTCTCCTCCATGCTTAGTATTCGGTGACTGCCCGTCTCCTCCATCCTCAGTATTCGGTGCCCTCCCGTCTCCTCTATCCTCAGTATTCGGTGACTGCCCATCTCCTCCATCCTCAGTATTCGGTGCCCTCCCATCTCCCCTATCCTCCGTATTCGGTGACTGCCCATTTCCTCCATCCTCTATATTTAGTGACTGCCCATCTCCTCCATGCTCAGTATTCGGCGACCACCCGTCTCCTCCATCCTCAGTATTCGGTGCCCTCCCGTCTCCCCTATCCTCAGTATTCGGTGCCCTCCCGTCTCCCCTATCCTCAGTATTCGGTGCCCTCCCGTCTCCCCTATCCTCAGTATTCGGTGCCCTCCCGTCTCCCCTATCCTCAGTATTCGGTGCCCTCCCGTCTCCCCTATCCTCAGTATTCAGTGACTGCCCATTTCCTCCATCCTCTATATTTAGTGACTGCCCGTCTCCTCCATGCTCAGTATTCGGCGACCGCCTGTCTCCTCCATCCTCAGTATTCGGTGACCTCCCGTCTCCCCTATCCTCAGTATTCGGTGACTGCCCATTTCCTCCATCCTCTATATTTAGTGACTGCCCGTCTCCTCCATGCTTAGTATTCGGTGACTGCCCGTCTCCTCCATCCTCAGTATTCGGTGCCCTCCCGTCTCCTCTATCCTCAGTATTCGGTGACTGCCCATTTCCTCCATGCTCTATATTTAGTGACTGCCCATCTCCTCCATGCTCAGTATTCGGTGACTGCCCGTCTCCTCCATCCTCAGTATTCGGTGACCGCCTGTCGCCTTCATATTCAGTGAATACCTGTCACCTCCATCACTTCTTCTTGTCACTTGTACACTATTTATGGAGGAACCCGGCAGGAGGTTGTTCCAAACACCTTGGAGAACCAACCCCAGATCTTCATCACCTCCAGGACTCCTCCAAAATGACATTGGCTGGATGTTGGGGGTCGTTTTCCAGCTGCAGAGCAAATTTGTAGCCAATCAGACACCTCTCTGACGGTTTTACATGATGGAGAAGAATCTGCCTGGAGTTTTCAGAATTGAGGACATCATTAATCCTGATCAAACCCTCTGCTCCATAAGCTCAAATGCAACCTCAGACTTGTAGACCTTCCAGCGTTCCTGCTGACCCTCATTATTGTGCCGCTCTTCAGAGCACAAACGGCTTCTGTTACTGCCACATATTTCACTTTGTGACTCATCGGTCCTGAGCACCTGTTGACATTTTCCTGCATCTCGGTTCCTGTTTTTGTGCACCGTTCTCTTGTCCTTGTTTCTATGTAAAGATCTGAAGTTATTTGTCCAAAATTCTTCCATGAAGACCACTTCTGACCACACTTCCCAGAACAGTTGATGGTTGTAGCTGGTCCCACTGGTGGCTGCCAACTGATGCCACTGCTTGACATCGTCTCATTATCAAGGGCAGTAAGCATAATATTGGTCAGCACTCGGGTTTTCCTTGTGTTTCCTCCCATACTTCAAAGACACGTTCATAGGGAATTTAGATTGTGAGCCCCAATGGGGACAGTGATGATGTTTGTAGAGTTCCGTGAATTAATGGCGCTAATAATGTGTCTTTCATCCCCTGCACTGTTTCCTTGGCTGACCACTGCATCTTCGATCCTCAATCTTGCCTGTTTCTTGGTGCTTCTTCAAAAGAGATAGAACAGCACATGATGAAACCCCCATCTGCTGTGAATTTTGCCTGGGAGACACCTGGCTGATGCAGTATAACTACCTTGTGTTGCTGTGCTCATTCTTGCCTTGGTCTTTGACCTATGAGATGAAACTATCTTCCATATCCTCACCCTTGTAAAAGAATTTGCCTGTCCCTCACCCAGTTTTAAGCCTCCTACACAGCTGTTTCTGTTTCAGTTAATGACTGTGTTTTAAGCTACATAGTGTATGTATGCAAACTGCCTCTTCAAAGAGGAAGAGGACTTGAACTTCAGCGCCAGATATTTGGAGGAGCAATCCTAAAAGTCAATATTGACCCTTTTATCGAACCTTGCCATATGACTTAGGATAAAAGCCAAACCAGAATCTCATTTTGCACAGTGTTTCGGGGGGATCACTGTCCACGAGTAGAAATGATGCCCCTCAGAAGATATGTGACGCCCTGGCAAAACCAGGTTGTCACAGGAGATTGCATACATCTTTCAGATGCTGGATTCTCTCCTCCTTGCCTACCAACACAACCACCTCACCCAGGTACAAACACCAGCCACAAAGCCTAGTCACCCCCCCAAGGACAATAGGGACACACCAGTGGGTGGGGCCAGGCAGATGGTGACACCCACCTAGGGGTTCTGCGGTGTCAGGGGAGGGAACAAGACAGAGTTGAGGAGAGGAAGTGAGAGAAGTGAAGTGGTAGTCGGGTAGTACCGGACTACCTGTGCTGACTAGGTGGCAGATGGCAGAGCAAGGCCACAGGTGACAGAGATCCGGTCGCGGGAGACCTTAAGTGGACCGGGGCAGGGTTGTAGCCTGCCGGTGCCGACAGCGGGAATCCGGTTCAGAGGCCGTGCATAGTCGGGGTGCCTAGACCTTAGGGCGAGGACTGCTTCAAGCCCCTTGTCAATTAGTCAGCAGGGGACAAGATTCCACGTCTTGTCCCACCAGCAAGCCCAGATAGAGCGAGACAGAAGCCCAACGTGGGGGATAGGGCGTCTGCAAGTGCATGCAAAAATCCCAAGGGTCAGATCTCACGGGCCACAGCTTCCACAGCAAAGACACCGGGAGCGGACTTTCCCCGTTTCATGCGGACTAGTCAACACACAAGACAAAACACTGAAGTGCAGGAGGAAGGGCCCCTGTCCTGTCAACCGGTGTGCGGGACCCGAGCACACCCCTCCGGTGGCTACCGATATCCGGCACTTGGTTTAATACTTGGACTTTGTGTGAGTTATTTCTAAACAGTGAGTACACCTATATCATCTGGTCCAGCCCGCAGACTTCATCCCAGCACTTCACCTACACCTGGGCCCCGGGACAACACCTCCCCTACTCGTGGAGGGGATACCATCCTTTTGCCCTGCTCCATCAGCCCTGGGCGTCCCATACTAAGGCAGCGGCGGTGTCACGATCCATCACCGCAACCCACGGGTGGAGTCACTGACAAACTCTTCCCCTGTAAATACCCCCTCTTTATACAGTTGTGGGCGGCGGGCTGCTGCACGAGCCCCGGATCCGGCTACCACCCGAGCCCCAGCCACGATCCCGGATCCGAGCGCCTCGGGCAGCCTCCCCTGCCGTGGTCTGCGAGCCCCCTGCCCGCGACAGATACATATGAAGAAGATGATCATACAAATTGCTGACTGAAGGCGACGGGCGGTCCCCGAATACTGATGGCATTTACATTTCTTCATTCCCTTAGTTTATTTTTACCAATTAGCAAAATACAATTATCACTTCTATATCGGAAGGTTTTTTGGGCACAGTGGTGTAGGTCTCTTAGTAAATTGGGTGAATCTCTGTGACTTTACACCTACTCATATAGTTTGGCACCTGTACCCTTTGTGTGCTCCAACCACTTTATCCAAAAAATGCCAAAGGTGCAAAAACACGAAAAAAAAAAATGTTCTAGTTGCGGCTGGATCAATTACAGTAATTGCAAAAAAAAACGATAGAGAGGAGAAGGGGTTAAGTGGTGCCTCCTGAATCACCAACGGATTCTGAAGAATTAGATGGACTTTTGCCTATCTAAATATTAAGCTTGGGCAAAGAGCGGAAGCAAATCTTAGATATGTGCACCCACTGTGAAGTGGCATCCTGAGCAAATAAGAGGAATCAAAGGGTTCAGACCGATCTCAAAGGTGAATGTGGGAGCAGTCAGGTGCGAGCCAGGGAGGCGCAACGTAGACCACGTCTACCCCCTGCTGGTGGCAACGCTGTAATGTCCTGTCCGAAATTTAGGCCTCATTCAGACGTGTTTATGAGAAAAACTGAACAATTGTTTTGATCAGAGTTTGGTCCGAGTGTCATCAGAGGAGAACAAAAAAAGTTCCCCCACCTTCTCCTTCAAGTGCGGTCTGATTTCTTCACAGGCCCATAGATTGGCATTGACGATTTTTTTATCCGACTCTCAAAATCGATCAAAATCGGACTTTACGAGTTCACGAAAAATCCCAGACATAAAAATGTCCCTAGACGATCACAGGTACGAGTGCTACCAGTGACAAACATGGAGAGCCCTCATACGAGAATATGGACGTCTGAATGAGGCCTCGGAAAACGTGGAAAGAACATAGTTACATAGGTTCGAAAAAAGACCTACAGTACAGATCAAAAGTTTGGACACACCTCTTCATTCAAAGAGTTTTCTTTATTTTCATGACTCTGAAAATTGTAGATTCACATTGAAGGCATCAAAACTATGAAGTAACACATGTGGAATGAAATACTAAACAAAAATTTGTGAAACAACTGAAAATATGTCTTATATTCTAGGTTCTTCAAAGTAGCCACCTTTTGCTTTGCACGCTCTTTGCATTCTCTTGATGAGCTTCAAGAGGTAGTCACCGGAAATGGTTTTCCAACAGTCTTGAAGGAGTTCCCAGAGATGCTTAGCACTTGTTGGCCCTTTTGCCTTCACTCTGCGGTCCAGCTCACCCCAAACCATCTCGATTGGGTTCAGGTCTGGTGACTGTGGAGGTCAGGTCATCTGGTGTAGCACCCCATCTCTCTCCTTCTTAGTCACATAGCCCTTACACAGCCTGGAGGTGGGTTTTGGGTCATTGTCCTGTTGAAAAAAAAATGATGGTCCAACTAAACGCAAACCGGATGGAATAGCACGCTGCTGCAAGATGCTGTGGTAGCCATGCTGGTTCTGTATGCCTTCAATTTTGAATAAATCCCCAACAGTGTCAGCAGCAAAGCAACCCCACACCATCACACCTCCTCCACCATGCTTCATGGTGGGAACCAGCCGTGTAGAGTCCATCCGTTCACCTTTTCTACAAAGACACGGTGGTTGGATCCAAAGATCTCAAATTTGGACTCATCAGACCAAAGCACAGATTTCCACTGGTCTAATGTCCATCCCTTGTGTTCTTTAGCCCAAACAAGTCTCTTCTGCTTGTTTCCTGTCCTTAGCAGTGGTTTCCTAGCAGCTATTTTACCATGAAGGCTGCTGCACAAAGTCTCCTCTTAACAGTTGTTCTAGAGATGAGAAGGTGTGTCCAAACTTTTGGTCTGTACTGTAGATCCATCTAGTTCAACCTTCCTCCACCAAACACTACATCTCACAGTGCAAAAAGTATCATTGTCCTATTAGTGAAGGAAATTCTAGAAACACAAAAATATAACTACTTCCCCCGTTACCGGGTCATAAATGATGGGTCCAGGGTGAGGAACTAAAGGGGGCTTTACACGCTGCGACATCGCTAACGATATATCGTCGGGGTCACGGTGTTTGTGACGCACATCCGGCGACGTTAGCGACATCGCAGTGTGTGACCGCTAGGAGCGAAGATCAACGATCGCAAAAATGTCAAAAATCGTTGATCGTTGACACGTCGCTCCTTTTCATATCGTTGGTGGGGCATGCCGCTGGTTGTTCGTCGTTCCTGCGGCACCACACATCGCTATGTGTGACACCGCAGGAACGACGAACATCTCCTTACCTGCGTCCACCGGCAATGAGGAAGCAAGGTGGTGAGCGGGATGTACCGGCCGCTCATCTCCGCCCCTCCTCTGCTATTGGGCGGCCGTTTTGTGACATCGCTGTGACGCCGAACGCACCTCCCCCTTGAAGGAAGGATTGTTCGGCGGTCACAGTGACGTCGTTGAACAGGTATATGCGTGTGACGCTGCCGTAACGATATTGTTCACTACGGCAGCGATCACCAAATGTCGCACGAACGACGGGGGCGGGTGCTATCGCTCGCAACATCGCTAGCAATCGCTAGCGATGTCGCAGCGTGTAAAGCACCCTTAAGTGTTGGTTTAGAATTGAAGATAACTGATGATGTTTATGATTTTTCCAATGTTCAGGTATAACCAGTGGATGGAAAAGCTTCTGCAGTAGGTTGGACTACCACGAAACTAAAGATATCCTCCATCATCTCCAGGGACAGTCCCTACAACCGCATCCTCCGTCTCCAGGAACAGTACCTAAAACCACATAGTCCATTTCCAGGAATCGTTTCCTCAACCACAGCCTCCATCTACAGGGATTGTGCCTAGAAGAATATCCTCAATCTCCACCAACAGTCCCTAGAACCTCCTCCATCTCCACGGACAGTCGCATGAACCTTCTCCATCTCCACGGACAATCCTGAGACTCCTCTAGAACCACCTCCTATATCTTCAGTCCCTACAGTCGCACTCTTCTCCACCGCCTATTCCACCCAACGCCAAGATGAATGTCCGCAATCTCATATCTCCCCTGCTCATCGTCCGCTTCTTCCAGATCTTCCTCTCCTGTACGGCCTTCAGTTTGGTGGCCACTGTTGACGCATACCACTCCCAATATGGTGCCTGGTCTATGTTCACCTGGATCTTGGCCTTCATTGTGACCATCCTCATCATTGTTCTGGAGTTGACTGGATTCTACAGTGCCATACCGATATCTTGGGAGGACTTCACTTCAGCTTTCTCCATGTTGGCCACCTTGATGCTCTTCACCACCTCCATCATGTATCCATCCGTCTACCTACATGCCTACATACAAGCCGGTTGCTATGAAAACGTCTGCGCGTATCTTGGATCCGCTACTGCCATGTCTATCTTGTGCTTCTTTGCTTATGGCATTGAGGTGGGCCTCACTCGAGCAAAACCTGGGGAGATAAGTGGGTTTCTGTCCACCGTGCCGGGACTTTTGAAGGTCTTTGAGGCCTACGTGGCCTGCATCATCTTCTCCCTTCTTCCCCCTTTTTTCCCCTATGCTGGACTCCAGTGGTCCGTGGCGGTGTACTCCATATGCTTCATCATCACTGCACTCATCATCCTCCTAACCATTGGCCGTCTCTTGGCAAAGTTGCCCTTCAATATTGAGAAAGTTCTCATTGGCTTCAACATTTTGGCGGCGTTGATGTACATCACTGTGGTGGTCATATGGCCGCTCTATTTTTTCAAGTTTGTTCCAGACAGGAACGGATGCAGTGGCTATGGATGTGTCTATGATAATGGGATAGGCATCACGATCTTGACCTGCATTAACTTTGTGGCGTACGTTGTGGACACTGTGTACTCCTTCAGGATGGTTTTCTTCACTGTCCAAGCCTAGACTCCAAACCTACGGATGGACCTTCTCTGGGACCATGGATGTCCTTTAAGGGCTTGTGTATATGCCGATGGAGCAGAGCCAAGTCTGTCATCGAATCTTCTGAAGTCTAACCAACATCCCAGAGAAAACCCATGAACGCACCCTAACTATAGAGGGTGAGGAGGTTGTTATCCTACTAGTGAGGGCCCAAGGGTTCCTAATGGAGAGATTAGAGAGAAGGAATACAAGGTTTGGTATCAGGATAACACATCCATACACATAACCATACCGGGGATGTCCAGCAAAAACGTGGCTACTTTCTTTTAAAAACAGCGCCACCCATGTCCACAGGCCGAGTGTGGAATTGCAGCCCACTTATATTAAAGTGAATGACACTGTGCTACAATACCCCATAAAGCTTGTGGATCGATATGGTGCTGATTTTGGAAGAAAGCAGCCATGTTTTTCAGATGACCCCTTTGGGGCTATCAGATGTTGTAAATTATAGGTCAATCTGTAGGAAGACTCCGAAGTAACAAAAATCCGGATTAAGGGAATTTTCCCGGTCACATTGCTCTGATTTTTCACGTCGTGTCGCTTATTAAAATTCTCCGTTTTCACCTTTGTAGCGTATTTTTATTTAGTTTGTTTTCTGGGTGACGAGGAATATGGCTCCTATTACAGGCGGGTGTGAGGAGAGGCGTAAGAGGGCTATAATGATCACTTATGGAGGACGTAATGGCCCCATTACTGGCACGTGTGTGAGGGCGGAGAAGGCTCAGCACAGAGGAGGTGGAAATGGGGACAAGACGCGGCCTGCAGGGAGGAAGGAGCAAAAATCACAACCCGGACATCCCCGGAACAGGGTCTGCGGCCACCAGTGACGGGCGCCCCCCAAAACCCAGAATCCACCATCTGAGGCATTAATAGAAACTTTCCAGAGGGCACATGGGCGCCCACTCATCAACCTCAGGGGCTCATACAGGTGGTGACAGAAGAAATATAGGGGTCTGGTCTGGGGTCAGATGAATATAGGGGTCTGGTCTAGAGTCAAAGGAATATAGGGGTCTGGTCTGGGGTCGGATAAATATAAGGGTCTGGTCTGGTGTCGGATGAATATAGGGGTCTGGTCTGGGGTCGGATAAACATAAGGGTCTGGTCTGGTGTCGGATGAATATAGGGGTCTGGTCTGGTGTCAGATGACTATAGGGGTCTGGTCTGGTGTCGGATGAATATAGGGGTCTGGTCTGGGGTCGGATGAATATAGGGGTCTGGTCTGGGGTCAGATGTATATAGGGGTCTGGTCTGGGGTCGGATGAATATAGGGGTCTGGTCTGGGGTCGGATGAATATAGGGGTCTGGCCTTGGGATGGATGAATATAGGGGTCTGGTCTGGGGTAAGATGAATATAGGAGTCAGGTCTGGGATCGGATGAATATAGGGGTCTGGTCTGGTGTTGGATGAATATAGGGGTCTGGCCTTGGGATGGATGAATATAGGGGTCTGGTGTTGGATGAATATAGGGGTCTGGTCTGGGGTCAGATGAATATAGAGGCCTGGTCTGGGATCAGATGAATATAGGGGTCTGGTCTGGGGTCGGATGAATATAGGGGTCTGGTCTGGGGTCGGATGAATATAGGGGTCTGGTCTGGGGTCGGATGAATATAGGGGTCTGGTTTGGGGTCGGATGAATATAGGGGTCTGGTCTGGGGTCGGATGAATATAGGAGCCTGGTCTGGGGTCGGATGAATATAGGGGTCTGGTCTGGGGTCGGATGAATATAGGGGTCTGG
Organism: Anomaloglossus baeobatrachus; assembly: GCF_048569485.1. NCBI lineage: Eukaryota > Metazoa > Chordata > Amphibia > Anura > Aromobatidae > Anomaloglossus > Anomaloglossus baeobatrachus. Next base: position 292,373,618 of record NC_134359.1, read on the forward strand.
TCTGGGGTCGGATGAATATAGGGGTCTGGTCTGGGGTCGGATGAATATAGGGGTCTGGTCTGGGGTCGGATGAATATAGGGGTCTGGTCTGGGGACCATTGATCTATACAATAATCTGTCAAATCTATGCATATTAATGACTACACCTTAATAAGGCCTTAAAATGTTAGGTCTTGTTCAGTAACAGTATGGCGGTATTATTTGGCCACTATGGCCATTGTGTGGCAGGATTATTTGTCTGTATATAGTGATATTACTGGTAATATTGATATTTATTTTTTGAGAGAAGAAAAACATCTCTAGATCCAAGTAAAAAGCTTGTGGGGGCCCATAAAACTCTAATTACACCCGGGGGGCACATAAACAAGGGCCGCCATCTTCTTTGTCATATGATTATGTGACGCTCGTGGACTATTCAGGTTGTCACAGGGTTCTGCACAATCTTTCTCTCCCTGTGCAGTATTCGACCCCCCATGGTTCTGGGTCTCCATCCTGCGGTGCTGCCTCCACCAGCAAATAAAATCCTAGTTACACCTCACACCCCACCTGTCAGGCACACCAGTGGTCGGCTTAATCAGGAATAGGGCCGCCCACCCAGGGGTCAGGCAGGGAGGTGGAAGGTGTTAGAGCAGTTGAGTGGTGACCCTCGAGCTGTGAGGAGCTCTGAGGAAGCGGGGAGTTGTAGCTCCCACGGAAAACGCAGACTAGGTCACAGACGGTGGTCTGGACCTCAAGGAGTTGGACCCCCGGTCGCCGGGGATTGAGGCTAGGTGCCCGGGACCTGTCTTTGAGGGCAGTCAGCAGCCTGGTCCTATCAGTGGTCCGGACCAAAGACACGACAGGGTACACGGACCCTAGGTCGGGGAGAAGCTTCAGGCGACCTGACAATTAACCTGCGGAGGACAGGGCCTCTATGGACTGTTTCCACCAGCTCAGAGATCGGGGGCACTAGCGCAACGAGGGAGATAGGGCTTTCCAAGCAAGCGGCCCACTGAAATCCCAAGCGTGAGCTCCTGAGAGCAGGCTCCTTCACTTAGCCATAGTTGGGAGCGGGGTCCGGAAAGCTCCAAGCTACCGGGTCACAACGGAGTCTTTAAATTAATGTGCCAGGAGGCAGGTTACGGACCACCAGGCAGTGCTGCAGGGGACGGGACCCGGACGAGCTCCCCTCAGGAGACAGCGGCTGTCAGAGACTTGGTTTACCCGGTTGTCAGCGTCTGCTTTCTTGCTGAGTGAGTACTTGGTTAACCCCTGCAACCAGCGAGCCTGCACTCCCCCTGCACCCCATCACACCATCCAGAGTCCCGGGGCCTTCCCCTACCCGTGGAGGATGACGACACCTTGCTGCCCCATTCCATCACCCCGGGTACTCCCAACGGCAGCAGCGGTACTCACCACGGGTGGCGTCACAAACTATATCTCCCCTGTAAATATACCCTTTTCCATTTGAGTGTGGCCCCTAGCCCCCCATGTCCGGAGACCCTCGAGCCACGTCTAATCACCCCCCACGGATCCGAGCGGTTCGACCGCTGCAGGGGCGGCACAATTAATTTATGATCCTCCAGCTGCTGCACATTATAATGCTATCATACCCCTTTATCACCGCCTTGTGGTCTCTTATGTGTATTGCATCTAATGCAGCTCATTAGAGGGAAGTTGCGACAATGCAGCCTTCTGAGCCATATCGGTTCAGCAAAAGGTTATGGCCCCGGTTATTATGTCACGGCATAGACTATGGACGGTCTGGCGTGAGCCAAAAACACACAACAACAGGGGTAATAACATGACAGACAAGGGGTCCACCAGGAACATTTTAACAACAGCAGGCCCTAGGACTAGTGAGAGTGAAGATGGACACCACTTACCTGCCGCTGTACCCTGCACTCCTAACCAGTCTCTATTCAGGTTCCTCACCTGTCGCCGAGCAGGAATCTGAATCCTTGAAAAGATCCTACAATAGACCCTGGCTAGTGAGTGGGCAGGTGAAGGATGTTAGGCCCACTGCTGCACTGAAACAACAACACACGGGGAAAGGAAGACAGACGGGGAAACACAACAAGAGACTGCTGCAGCCACCACCGTAACTTTTATCAGCAGCTCCTTCCACTTCAGGGCCCAGCATCCAAATGGCAAAGAGAATAACCGGCACCGGTCTGGAAGTGGTCCCATATCGGAAACACCTGAGATAGCAATGAGACTGCTTGCTGGCAAGGAATACCGACATTAACCCTACAACTGCCAAAGGAAAAGAAACACATTTAATATTGAGTTTCAAGAATAGAAAATGACTCTCAAGTCCTGAATTTGTCACTCGTCTCATAATGCACAGAGACAGCCGTGACCGGTGATAACTGCTCATTGCAGTGTACGGTGACCGTACAGCACCGGGGTTGTTTCCCCAGATCTCTGAGTCCTGGAAGATGACTCATCCCGATTGTGTGAATCATCCCAGTGTGGTCAAAACGTGACCATGGGGGGCACATAATCACCTCCAAGCTGCTGATTATAAGGCCTAGGGTATAATCACCCAAGCACAGTATGATGGACGTTCTCCTTTACATCTTTCCTCTGTTTTGTCCTCTAATTCCCTGCACAGACAAAGAGGGACATAAAAATTCTCTCTCCCTGCAGCCACCACTAGGGGGAGCTCACAGTCAGATTGACAGCTGCCTGGTATTGTTTAGCTGCTCCTCTCTGACTCCAGCAGGCATCTGCAGTGTCCGGTGGTGTCTGGAACATCCACAGAAGATCCTATAAGTCTTGTCAGTCGCTCAGTGCGGCCTCCATGGATCAGACTTGTGTCCAGCACTTTCCACAGATGATTGGACACATGACATCTGGTAATTTGGAGTCCTCGGAGGTGCTATCATTAGGGGACCCCACTGCCATGAAGGGGGCACTGACTATGTAGGTGGTACGAGTCACATCCACAAGATGCCAGCAGAGCATCGCCCCATAACCTAACAGAGCATCGCCCCATAACCCAACAGAGCATCGCCCTGCCATTCTGCAGAGCATCGCCCCATAACCCAACAGAGCATTGCCCTGCCATTCTGCAGAGCATCGCCCCATAACCCAACAGAGCATTGCCCTGCCATTCTGCAGAGCAGTGCCTTGTATCAATATTTTGTTCACTTAGTTGTCACTTTTGCCTTGTGACATGGTCTCCATCATCCTGAAAAAAAGCACCCTCACCAGGCCAGCCTCCAAAATCCTCCTCCTTCCTGTGTATGCAGATGCACTGACGCCTGCCTGCTGCCATTCTAGGGCAAGCTCTGCACTGGTGTTAAATTGATCCAGTACCTGAATCCTCTTTAGAAAATGGTCCTGGCAATGGTTGCACTTTTTTTGGCCACATTGAACCCTTCTTCAAGGCGATAAAACCTCTCTCTTTGAAGTTCTTGATGATCTGATTAGTTGTTTATTTAGGGGCAATTTTACAAGCAGCAATGTCCTTGCCTGTAAAGCCCTTTTCATGCAATGCAATGATGGCTTGGTGGTAGAATAAATCACTAATTTCAAGCACCAGCCTCATCCTGATAATTCAATCAGCATGACAGCGTGGTAGAAGCTGCCTTGTCCTTGGTAACACTTTCTCCTGACCTAACCACATCACTTTGTGGCAGGGCTAATGTAGTGGATTATTCTTCATGGCTTGGAATGACTTTGCAGTTTATATGATCACTCTTCATTACAATCTAGGTATAAAATCTGAAGCAGAAAACATGAAAACAAAATTTGTGCCAGTCTGAAAACTTGTCTGCTTCACTGTACATAGACGTCTTCTCACATTTCACCACCAGATGGTGCTGGTGTGTCATTATCATATTCCGCACTGATACTTAGTGTGTAAAGTGCGTGTGCACGATGGCAGGCGTGTGAGGTCTATTATCTGAGAGCGGGCGAGTGGTGTGTATGTATCTCATGTGTTTATGGTACTAAAGGCGGAAACAGGGCAGGTACTGTGTACTAAACACGGCATGAATCACCTACTTTGTAGTAAACTGGTTTTTATTGTACATTTTTCCTCGTGTGGACAACATTCTGTAAAGGAAAGAGGGGAAAGTTCTCCCTGCAGCACTTAGTATTTCAGGAGACATTCTGTAAAGGAAGTGCGGAAAGTTCATGCGAGTTCTCCCTGCAGCACTGAGTATTTCAGAAGACATTCTGTAAAGGAAAGTGCGGAAAGTTCATGCGAGTTCTCCCTGCAGCTCTGAGTATTTCAGGAGACATTCTGTAAAGGAAAGTGCGGAAAGTTAATGCGAGTTCTCCCTGCAGCACTGAGTATTTCAGGAGACATTCTGTAAAGGAAAGTGCGGAAAGTTAATGCGAGTTCTGCCTGCAGCACTGAGTATTTCAGGAGACAGTCTGTAAAGGAAAGTGCGGAAAGTTCATGCGAGTTCTCCCTGCAGCACTGAGTATTTCCAGAGACATTATGTAAAGGAAAGTGCAAAAAGTTAATGCGAGTTCTCCCTGCAGCACTGAGTATTTCAGAATACATTCTTTAATGGAAAGTGCGGAAAGTTCATGCGAGTTCTCCCTGCAGCACTGAGTATTTCAGAAGACATTCTGTAAAGGAAAGTGCAAAAAGTTAATGCGAGTTCTCCCTGCAGCACTATTTCAGGAGACAGTCTGTAAAGGAAAGTGCGGAAAGTTAATGCGAGTTCTCCCTGCAGCACTGAGTATTTCAGAATACATTCTTTAATGGAAAGTGCGGAAAGTTCATGCGAGTTCACACTGGCGTATAACACATAGGAGCGGAATACGAGAAAAAACATCGCACTCGCACCAATGTTAACCAATGAGGCAGAGCAGATTGGACTGAGGAAAATTCACAGCATGCTGCATATATCAGACAAGACCCGCAAAAGCAAGTCAATAGGTGCGAGAAAAAAAAAGGATGGCACACAGACCATGAATATGGCGTCTGATGTTTACGGACACATCTACAAGCAAAATAAAAAAATAGATAAAGCTATAGATAGACAATAGAATGATATTACATAGCTAGATATCCTGAAGATATATAGTGTCCCATGGCCCTATATATTATACACTTGCACCCTTTAGTGCCTTTCATGTGGCAGTAATCTGCATTTAGCCTGGGGTCCCCCCTATTTTTGATAACCAGCCAAGGTAAAGCAGACAGCTTGGGGCTGATATTATCAGGCCGGGAAGGCCCATGGTTATTGGGTTCTTCCCAGCCTAAAAATAGCAGCCTGCAGCCACCCCAAAAATGGCACATCCATTATACGCTTCAATTCTGGTGCTTTGCCTGGCTCTTCCCGATTGCTCTGGTGCGGTGGCAATCAAGGTAATGATTTTGAGGGATTGATGTCAGCTATGTAAGGTCAGCTGGCATCAAGCCCAGGGGTTAGTAATGGAAAGGGGTCTATCAGCCACCCCCATTACTAACCCAGTAAGTGAAAAGAAAAAAAACAAATGTTTTATTAAAAAAAAAAACACCGCCTGACTCTAGCTCACACACAGTGCAGTGTGAGACTGGAATGTCTGACGAGCGGTGACATCAGTAGCTCAATAATGTCACCGCTCTCCACAGCCTCTGAGTCTTGCGGAGCACAGTTTCTGGCTCTCGTGGAGCACAGCCTCTGGGTCTCACGGAGCACAGCCTCTGGGTCTCGCGGAGCACAGCCTCTGGGTCTCGCGGAGCACAGCCTCTGGGTCTCGCGGAGCACAGCCTCTGGATCTCGCGGAGCACAGCCTCTGGGTCTCGCGGAGCACAGCCTCTGGGTCTCGCGGAGCACAGCCTCTGGGTCTCGCGGAGCACAGCCTCTGGGTCTCGCGGAGCACAGCCTCTGGGTCTCACGGAGCACAGCCTCTGGGTCTCACGGAGCACAGCCTCTGGGTCTCACGGAGCACAGTCTCTGGGTCTCACGGAGCACAGCCTCTGGGTCTCACGGAGCACAGTCTCTGGGTCTCACGGAGCACAGCCTCTGGGTCTCGCGGAGCACAGCCTCTGGGTCTCGCGGAGCACAGCCTCTGGGTCTCGCGGAGCACAGCCTCTGGGTCTCGCGGAGCACAGCCTCTGGATCTCACGGAGCACAGCCTCTGGGTCTCACGGAGCACAGCCTCTGGGTCTCACGGAGCACAGTCTCTGGGTCTCACGGAGCACAGCCTCTGGGTCTCGCGGAGTACAGCCTCTGGGTCTCGCGGAGCACAGCCTGATGGGGCCATCCCCTTTCTTTCTCTCTTTTTCTGTCTTTCAGGTTTCCCTTTCTGGACTATGTTGGGCATCAATTTTATTTTATTTAAATAAATTGATGAACTAGGGAAAGCGTCAGGGAGCGGGTTTTCAATGAAAGCATTTTTGGGTTAGTAATGGGGGTGTCTGATAGATGTCTCTCCATTACTAACGCCAGGCTTAATGCTGAAACTGCACAGCTGACATCAACCACAAAACCAAAAAGTATTGTCCCGATTGCCATCGCACCAGAGCAACCGGGAAGAGGCGGGCAAAGCACCAGAACTGGCGCATCTAATTGATGGCGGCTGCGGACTGCTATTGGGATGGGAAGGGACAAATAATAATGGGCCTTCCCAGCCTGATAATACCAGCCCCAGCTGTCTGCTTTATCTTGGCTGGTTATCAAAAATAGGGAGGACCCCATGCCGTTTTTTTAAATTATTTATTAGGTTAAACAAGGCTAAACACCCATTAGTACCGCATGAAAGGAAGTAAAGGGTGCAAGTGTATAATGTGTAGGAGGGTGTGACATTATTTATCTGTAGGATATCTATTTATCTATTCATCTATCCCTTTATATAGTATCTATCTATCCCTCTATCCCTCTATCATCTATCTATCTATCTATCTATCTATCCCTCTATCTATCCCTCTATCATCTATCATCTATCTATCTATCTATCTATCTATCTATCCCTCTATCTATCCCTCTATCTATCTATCCCTCTATCTATCCCTCTATCTATCTATCTATCTATCTATCTATCCCTCTATCTATCTATCCCTCTATCTATCTATCTATCTATCTATCTATCTATCTATCTATCTATCTATCTATCTATCTATCCCTATATCTATCTATCCCTCTATCTATCTATCCCTCTATCTATCTATCTATCTATCTATCTATCTATCCCGCTATCTATCTATCCCTCTATCTATCTATCTATCTATCTATCTATCTATCTATCTATCTATCTATCTATCTATCTATCTATCCCTCTATCTATCTATCCCTCTATCTATCTATCTATCTATCTATCTATCTATCCCTCTATCTATCTATCTATCTATCCCTCTATCAAATCAAATCAAATCAAATCAAATAAGCTTTATTGGCAGGACCAAATACAAATTAGTTTTGCCAAAGCAAGTGTACATTAGGGGCTGGGGCTGTGGGGATGGTGGGTGGGGACTGTAGGAAGGATGGATGGGGCACATCCAGGGTGGGGACTGTGGGGGCACTTCTAGGATGGGGGCTATGGAAGTCCATGGCTTATGATGGGGCATATCCACGGTGGGGACTGTGGGGGCACTTCTAGGGTGGGGGCTATGGAAGTCCATGGCTTATGATGGGGAATATCCACGGTGGGGACTGTGGTAACGGTGGATGGGACATATCCAGGGTGGGGATTGGGGGGCCACATCTGGGATGGGGGGCTATGGAAGTCCATGACTTATCATAGTTCTCTTTCTGGAAGTCTATGACATTCGCTCACATACCGCGCTGCTATCTCCACTGCGCTCTCTTCTTCCCCCAGCAGGATATATATTTTCTCTTCCTCCTTCATGGAGCTGAAATCCGGGAAGAGATGGGAGAGTCTCCTGAAGTGAGTGTCCCTCACTGCTGAGTACTTGGTGCAGTGTAGCAGGAGGTGGGTTTCATCCTCCAGGGCCTCCAGGTCACAGTGTTGGCACAGTCTGTCCTCCCTGGGCTTGTAGCTCTGCTTGTGACGGCCGGATTCGATGGCTAGACTGTGGGCACTGAGTCTATATCGGCTCAGGGTCCTGCGGTCTCTGGGGTCCGGGATTTTCTCCAGATACGGGGCCAGTCTGTAGTCTCTCTGTAGTCTCTGGTACGTGGTCAGTTTCTGTGAGGTGTTGATGTCGGTCCTCCAGTCACTGACACCTCTCCTGGCCCTCGTCTACCATCTTCCTGATTCTGGTTCTTGTCAGGCTGCTGTGATTGGTGATTTTGTCCAGTTGGGTTTGGGAGAGCTGTGCCCGGGGTCCTGGTTCATCTGGCCCACGTATATATATCAGAGCTTTGTGGTGATGGGAGCTTGGATTGCTCCTCTGCAGGTGAGCCTGAAATGATAGTGACCTCTTCAGAGCTGCTAGGTGTAGAGGGAATCTGCCCAGCTCAGCTCGACAGGCGCTGTTGGAGGTGCTTCGATGGACCTGGAGAAGGGGCTTACAGAATTCCAGGTGGAATATTTCTGTTGGGCTGGAATCCCACCTTGACCAATCTGGGTAAGTGTGAGGGCCCCAGACTTCGCTGCCGTACAGGATTGGGGCAATGATGGAATCGAAGATTTTTAGCCAGACCCTCACTGGTGGCTTCAGATGATACAATTTCCTTCGGATGGCATAAAAGGTTTTGCAGGCCTTGTTTTTCAGGGTCTCTATGGCTTGTTTGAAGCTCCCTGACTGGTGAATTTCCAGGCCCAAGTAGGTGTATTTGTCTGTTCCTGTTAGAGTGCAGCCGTTTACGACAAATGAAGGATGCTGGTCAAATCTTCTTTTTCTCTTCTGGAACACCATGATGTTGGTTTTCTTTAGATTGATCGGTAGTGCCCATGTGGAGCTGAATTTCTCCAAGATCTGTAGGTTGTCTCGGAGACCTTTCTCGGTTGGTGACACCAGCAGTAGGTCATCTGCATAGAGCAAGAATTTCACCTGGGCGTCATGGAGTGTGAGACCTGGAGCAGGTGAAGATTCTAGAGCAGTTGCCAGCTCATTGATGTAAATATTGAAGAGCGTTGGACTTAGGCTGCAGCCCTGTCTGACTCCTCGGCTCTGCTGGAAATAAGCCGTTCTTCTACCGTTCACACTCACGCTGCAGAGGTTCTCGGTGTAGGAGCTTTTGATGACATCGTAGGTCTTTCCTCCTATTCCGCTTTCCAGCATTTTTAAGAACAAGCCCGGGTGCCACACTGAGTCAAAGGCCTTTTTAAAGTCTACAAAGCAGGCGTATATCTTCCCATGCTTTGTATTGTGGACGTGGCTCTGAATGAGACTGTGCAGGGTGTAGATGTGGTCCGTGGTGCGGTGGTTTGGCACGAACCCTGCTTGGCTTTTGCTCAGGACATTGTGCTCGGTAAGGAAACTGATGATCCTTTTGTTTAGGATGCTGTTGAACAGTTTTCCCAAGTTACTGCTGACACATATGCCTCTGTAGTTGGCAGGGTCATACCTGTCCCCACTCTTGTGGATCGGTGTAATGAGTCCTTGGTTCCAGGTACGAGGGAAGTAGCCAGCACTCAGCACAATGTTGAACAGTTTAACCATTGCAGCTTGAATTTCTGGTGGGCTGTACTTCAACATCTCTGGGGGGATTCCATCCAGACCACTAGATTTTTTACACTTTATGGAAGTGATTTTCTCTGCAACTTCCTGTAATGTAATTGGTGTGTCCAGTGGGTTTTGGAAGTTTTTGATTTTCTCTTCCATTGCCTTTAGTTTTGATGTTATGTTTTCCTGCTCTTGGCTTAGTCCTTCTTTTGGGATGTCTTTGTAGAGGTCTCTGAAGTACTGGAGCCAGATGTTGCCATTTTGGATATGGGTATCAGTCTTTTTCTTGCTCTTTGTGTCCATGTGGCTCCATATTTCCCAGAAGGAGTTGTCTTGGAGGGCGTCTTGGAGTTGGCTAAGTTTGGTAGAGATGTAGCTCTGCTTCTTCCTCCTGAGGATGGTTTTGTACTGCTTTTGTATGGTGTCATAGGCTTCCCTCAGGTCTGGGTTGTTGGGGTCTCTGTGTTTATTGTTTGAGGCTGTTCTCAGGGTCTTTCGAACGGCTTTACACTCTTTGTCA
>NC_134359.1:292388636-292463940 GCF_048569485.1 Anomaloglossus baeobatrachus
ACAGAAAATATATAAAACCACCATATAATGCACATATAATACTACCGTACCACAGCAAATAAATAAAACCACCACATAATACATATGTAATACTACCGTACCACAGCAAATATATAAAACCACCATATAATGCACATATAATACTACCGTACCACAGCAAATATATAAAACCACCATATAATGCACATATAATACTACCGTACCACAGCAAATATATAAAACCACCATATAATGCATATGTAATACTACCATACCACAGCAAACATGTACAACCACCATATAATGCATATGTAATAATACCGTACCACAGCAAACATGTACAACCATCATATATAGCACATATAACAGTACCATACCACAGAAAACATATACAACCACCATACACTGCATACATAATAGTTCTATACCATAGAAAAATAAATCATACTACCAGTTAATGCACATATAATACCATATAATGCACATATAATACCACCATGCAATAATGAATAGCAAATGTCCCCATATAGTGATGTGACCCTGCCATGGAGTGCTCCCTGCATAGTGACACACCGTGCTGACCCTGTGATGCTCCATACTCCCGCCATACACTGGGAATATGATGCATGATTACAATAGGTGCGCGGAGGCCCCGGCACACAGGGGGTTAAGGCCGCCACGTTCATTAACACGCGGGGAGAAAGTGTGAGAACATTATAATGAGCAGGAGGAGGAGGACTACGACTCCCAGCATCACACCCACCGCCGAGGAGGAGGACCGGAGCACCGACACACGAGCAGACACAAGAGAGGACGACAGAGGAGGAGCGGGCGGCGGAGACAGGAGCACGTGTGAGACAGGGCGAGCGGGTAAGAGGGCGCACACCCCAAACTTCACCTGTGAGGGGAGCCAGAGCATCCCGGGGGGCACAGAGGAGACACACCCCACATAGGGGGGCCACAGAGACCCGGCACCGAAGGAAGCCATAGCTCTGCTCATCCGGAGCCGCCTGCTGCTGGACCATTATCAGAGGGAAGAGACCGTGATATTCCTGTACATAGGGGCAGTATTATAGTAGTTATATTCTTGTACATAGGGGGCAGTATTATAGTAGTTATATTCTTGTACATAGGGGCAGTATTATAGTAGTTATATTCTTGTACACAGGGGCAGTATTATAGTAGTTATATTCTTGTACATAGGGGCAGTATTATAGTAGTTATATTCTTGTACATAGGGGCAGTATTATAGTAGTTATATTCTTGTACATAGGGGCAGTATTATAGTAGATATATTCTTGTACATAGGGGCAGTATTATAGTAGTTGTATTCTTGTACATAGGAGCAGTATTATAGTAGTTATATTCTTGTACATAGGGGGCAGTATTATAGTAGTTATATTCTTGTACATAGGGGGCAGTATTATAGTAGTTATATTCTTGTACATAGGGGCAGTATTATAGTAGTTATATTCTTGTACATAGGAGGCAGTATTATAGTAGTTATATTCTTGTACATAGGGGCAGTATTATAGTAGTTATATTCTTGTACATAGGAGCAGTATTATAGTAGTTATATTCTTGTACATAGGAGGCAGTATTATAGTAGTTATATTCTTGTACATAGGGGCAGTATTATAGTAGTTATATTCTTGTATATAGGGGGCAGTATTATAGTAGTTATATTCTTGTATATAGGGGGCAGTATTATAGTAGTTATATTCTTGTACATAGGGGCAGTATTAAAGTAGTTATATTCTTGTACATAGGAGGCAGTATTATAGTAGTTATATTCTTGTACATAGGGGCAGTATTATAGTAGTTATATTCTTGTACATAGGAGCAGTATTATAGTAGTTATATTCTTGTACATAGGAGGCAGTATTATAGTAGTTATATTCTTGTACATAGGGGCAGTATTATAGTAGTTATATTCTTGTACATAGGGGCAGTATTATAGTAGTTATAGTCTTGTACATAGGAGCAGTATTATAGTAGTTATATTCTTGTACATAGGGGGCAGTATTATAGCAGTTATATTCTTGTACATAGGGGCAGTATTATAGTAGTTATATTCTTGTACATAGGGGCAGTATTATAGTAGTTATATTCTTGTACATAGGGGCAGTATTATAGTAGTTATAGTCTTGTACATAGGAGCAGTATTATAGTAGTTATATTCTTGTACATAGGAGGCAGTATTATAGTAGTTATATTCTTGTACATAGGGGGCAGTATTATAGTAGTTATATTCTTGTACATAGGGGCAGTATTATAGTAGTTATATTCTTGTACATAGGAGGCAGTATTATAGTAGTTATATTCTTGTACATAGGGGCAGTATTATAGTAGTTATATTCTTGTACATAGGGGGCAGTATTATAGTAGTTATATTCTTCTACATAGGCGCAGTATTATAGTAGTTATATTCTTCTACATAGGGGCAGTATTATAGTAGTTATATTCTTGTACATAGGGGGCAGTATTATAGTAGTTATATTCTTGTACATAGGAGCAGTATTATAGTAGTTATATTCTTGTACATAGGGGCAGTATTATAGTAGTTATATTCTTGTACATAGGAGCAGTATTATAGTAGTTATATTCTTGTATATAGGGGCAGTATTATAGTAGTTATATTCTTGTACATAGGGGGCAGTATTATAGTAGTTATATTCTTGTACATAGGGGGGCAGTATTATAGTAGTTATATTTTTGTACATAGGGGCAGTATTATAGTAGTTATATTCTTGTACATAGAGGGCAGTATTATAGTAGTTATATTCTTGTACATAGGGGGGCAGTATTATAGTAGTTATATTCTTGTGCATAGGGGGCAGTATTATAGTAGTTATATTCTTGTGCATAGGGGGCAGTATTATAGTAGTTATATTCTTGTACATAGGGGGCAGTATTATAGTAGTTATATTCTTGTACATAGGGGGCAGTATTATAGTAGTTATATTCTTGTATATAGGGGGCAGTATTATAGTAGTTATATTCTTGTATATAGGGGGCAGTATTATAGTAGTTATATTCTTGTACATAGGGGGCAGTATTATAGTAGTTATATTCTTGTACATAGGAGCAGTATTATAGTAGTTATATTCTTGTACATAGGAGCAGTATTATAGTAGTTATATTCTTGTACATAGGGGTCAGTATTATAGTAGTTATATTCTTGTACATAGGAGCAGTATTATAGTAGTTATATTCTTGTACATAGGAGCAGTATTATAGTAGTTATATTCTTGTACATAGGAGGCAGTATTATAGCAGTTATATTCTTGTACATAGGAGCAGTATTATAGTAGTTATATTCTTGTACATAGGAGCAGTAATATAGTAGTTATATTTTTGTACATAGGGGGCAGTATTATAGTAGTTATATTCTTGTACATAGGGGGCAGTATTATAGTAGTTATATTCTTGTACATAGGAGCAGTATTATAGTAGTTATATTCTTGTACATAGGGGCAGTATTATAGTAGTTATATTCTTGTACATAGGAGCAGTATTATAGTAGTTATATTCTTGTACATAGGGGCAGTATTATAGTAGTTATATTCTTGTATATAGGAGCAGTATTATAGTAGTTATATTCTTGTACATAGGAGCAGTATTATAGTAGTTATATTCTTGTACATAGGGGGCAGTATTATAGTAGTTATATTCTTGTACATAGGGGCAGTATTATAGTAGTTATATTCTTGTACATAGGGGGCAGTATTATAGTAGTTATATTCTTGTACATAGAGGCAGTATTATAGTAGTTATATTCTTGTACATAGGAGCAGTATTATAGTAGTTATATTCTTGTACATAGGAGCAGTATTATAGTAGTTATATTCTTGTACATAGGAGCAGTATTATAGTAGTTATATTCTTGTACATAGGAGCAGTATTATAGTAGTTATATTCTTGTATATAGGTGCAGTATTATAGTAGTTATATTCTTGTATATAGGTGCAGTATTATAGTAGTTATATTCTTGTACATAGAGGCAGTATTATATAACATTGAGATCCAGAAATTATAGGCAACAACTCAATAATGCATTTAGAACAGAGAACACAAGAGTCTTTAAATTCACCAAGGTATAAAAACACCCCATAGACATCGTAGTACAAATGTAAAAAACATTTTATTAATAATAATGCACAGGGTATTACAAAAATTACAGAGCAATAATCAAGATAACCGGAATGGGTAGTGAAGGAAGAGGGGAGAACCCCACGTGACCCAGGATAAATGTCAAATATTGAAAGCAGGACCTATTAACCAACATATATATGTATATAGTAGCCAACTGTCCATAGAAAAAGCCCCACATGGGGACCAAAAAATCCAATGTGCCGCTAGTTAATGGCCCAAGACATAGACATATGGCTAACTATCAGGTCATACATCAAGAATAGATGTCAAATATTGAAACCAGGACCTATTAGCCAAATATATATGTATAGTAGCCAACTGTCCATAGAGAGCCCCACATGGGGACCAAAAAACCAATGTGCCGCTAATTAATGGCCCAAGGCATAGACATATGGCCAACTATCAGGTAATACATCAAGTATAGCCAGAGGCCCATATATCAAAGACTGACACAAAAGGCCAGGATTCACTATACAGCTGGGCTGTAACCTCATAAATAAATCAGAGGTGCCCAAGCTGCATAGCTTAACCGACTATTCATAAGACATGAGGGCTTACCAGTGATAAGTAGAAGGTCCAGAGATCCTGAGGGGCACGTGGGGACCGACGTCCCAACACGTGTTTCGTGTAATACTTCGTCGGGGGACGATGAGGCAGTATTATAGTAGTTATATTCTTGTACATAGAGGCAGTATTATAGTAGTTATATTCTTGTACATAGAGGCAGTATTATAGTAGTTGTATTCCTGTATATAGGGGGCAGTATTATAGCAGTTATATTCTTGTAGATAGGAGGCAGTATTATAGTAGTTATATTCTTGTACATAGGGGCAGTATTATAGTAGTTGTATTCCTGTGGTCCTGTGGACAGGTCGCTGTTGCATTACTCAGGGTATATATCTAATCTCTCTCTGTATATATATATATATATATATATATATTATTTTTGCTTTGTTGTGTATCCTCTGCTCCTGATGACGGATCCTGTACATTTATATCCCCTGTCTTGGCTCCCGGGGTCCGGATCTGTCAGGGGTTTGGTCGTGTATTTGGTGACTTTTCTCGCTCAGTATCGCTGTCAGTGTTGTGCTTTATGTAGGTCGGAATCTGTGGAATTCTGACATTGATATTTGCTGATTGGCCGTGAGATCAGGTTGGGTCAGTGCAGATAGATTGTATCGGCGGCTGGATTCTTCCCCCACTGAGATAATGCAGAATATTCATTTCATTCACCATTTACATCTGAACAGATTGGTGCCGGATTATCAGACGACGTTCCGGATTATCTAACTAGTGTGTATATGAATGTATGTTCTTTATAGCTTCACTGTATGGCTGTGACACTGTATGGCGGTTTTGTTCTTTAGCCTCTATATGTCCGTGTAGCACGATTTGCATACGGACCCCGATGTACGGACCAGCTGCGTTTCTCCTGACATAGTCATACATTGGGGTCCGTATACAAGCCTGAATGAGGCCATTCTCTGTTTAATTCCTTTATTGGCACCATATGTTACATAAAATTACCATATCGTGCATATATAATAGTACTATACATCTATCTGCCATAATGTGCCTACATAACAGTACCATACACTGAGCACATTAGGCTGCTATAATGCACCTATATAATATCGTAGTAGCATACACTAAGCATATTATAACAGTACCATATAGTGAGCAAGTAAAACTGCCATACAGTGCTTACAGTTTAGTGCTATACACTAAGTACAAAAAATTGCAACATATTGCCTATATAGTGGTGTCATACACTGCACACATTAAACTATCATACAGTGGCTATGTAATAGTATAATATAGTGCTACCATACAGTGGCTATGTAATAGTATAATATAGTGCTACCATACAGTGGCTACGTAATAGTATAATATAGTGCTACCATACAGTGCGTTTATAACAGTGCCATACACTGGCATGCAGCAATTGAATTCTACTGCCATGTAATGCTTATAAGGAAGTGCCGCACTATGGCCGCACTTGTCTGCCGCATGGTACTGTTGTGATGACGCTGTACAGATTACCATATTATAGCGGCACTGCTGTGTCAGCACTGGATGGTTCATTTCTGGCAGTAAATAGTCTCACCCTTCTGGAAGTGTCGCCCTGTGATAGTGACATGTGACGTGTTTCGGGCCCATGACAGATCTTCAGGTCTTGACAAATAACGCACTCCTTTAGGTCAAAAGGCTGAGTTGTGATTGGCTGCTCAGGAGCCGGGGGGTGCAGATTATAATCTATGGCACAGTATCATCCGCACGCTCTTCCTATAATGAGTCATCACGTGAGTCATCCGCTGCCGGGACCTCATCGATTTGGTTTATCTGATGTCACCGATCCGTCATCGCATGGACCAGACCAGACAGGATCGGATTAGATGCACGGCTCAGCAGCCCGTATCCCCATAGGCTTAGATGCAGTGACCTCCTGTGCCGCTATATTTGCTGGCTCGGATACCTGTCATTCTTCTTTCTCGTAGATACTTCTCGGAGGTGACCGGAGGCGGTGACATCAGGATGCTGGTGAAGGAGTACCGGATCTGCATGCCCCTCACCACAGACGAGGTGAGACCCCCATTGATATCCACAGGAACATGTGAAGCAATGAGGCGGCCGCATACATGACACTTGACTCACATTTTTGGGACGTTCTCAATTTATTGGGGATCGTTCCGGCAAAAAATGGTGGCCCGATATGTGGGACACATCTTCTACACAGAGGATGAATGTCAGCTCTTCAGATCAGTAGGATACATGTTTGTTGTAGCAAATAATACCGCCATACCATGCCAAATAATGCTACTATGTAACACCCTCCAGCATTAAATGGGACTTACTAACTACGCCTCCCCCCATTCCTGAGGTGTCCATTGTTGGAAATGGAGGTCCTGGATAATTGCCCACCTAGCCACCACTAAACTCTCATTCAATAGATTCACTCTTTCAGTAAATAATACCGCTATACACTGGAGATCACAATTAGAGAGCAATGTGGGATCACTTGCTTTTTTCAGAAATAATGTAAATTCCATTGTTGACCATGCTCCAGTTTTTTTTGTAAGGGGAGCACCGTGCCACTAGAGCAGGGTAAGGGGCGCACCGTGTCACTAGAGCAGGGTAAGGGCGCACCATGCCACTAGAGCAGGGTAAGGGGCGCACCGTGCCACTAGAGCAGGGTAAGGGGTGCACCGTGCCACTAGAGCAGGGTAAGGGGAGCACCATGTCACTAGAGCAGGGTAAGGGGTGCACCATGCCACTAGAGCAGGGTAAGGGGTGCACCATGCCACTAGAGCAGGGTAAGGGGCGCACCATGCCACTAGAGCAGGGTAAGGGGCGCACCATGCCACTAGAGCAGGGTAAGGGGCGCACCATGCCACTAGAGCAGGGTAAGGGGTGCACCATGCCACTAGAGCAGGGTAAGGGGAGCACCATGCCACTAGAGCAGGGTAAGGGGTGCACCATGCCACTAGAGCAGGGTAAGGGGTGCACCATGCCACTAGAGCAGGGTAAGGGGTGCACCATGCCACTAGAGCAGGGTAAGGGGAGCACCATGCCACTAGAGCAGGGTAAGGGGTGCACTGTGCCACTAGAGCAGGGTAAGGGGAGCACCGTGCCACTAGAGCAGGGTAAGGGGCGCACCGTGCCACTAGAGCAGGGTAAGGGGTGTACCATGCCACTAGAGCAGGGTAAGGGGTGCACCATGCCACTAGAGCAGGGTAAGGGGTGCACCGTGCCACTAGAGCAGGGTAAGGGGAGCACCATGTCACTAGAGCAGGGTAAGGGGTGCACCATGCCACTAGAGCAGGGTAAGGGGTGCACCATGCCACTAGAGCAGGGTAAGGGGCGCACCATGCCACTAGAGCAGGGTAAGGGGCGCACCATGCCACTAGAGCAGGGTAAGGGGCGCACCATGCCACTAGAGCAGGGTAAGGGGTGCACCATGCCACTAGAGCAGGGTAAGGGGAGCACCATGCCACTAGAGCAGGGTAAGGGGTGCACCATGCCACTAGAGCAGGGTAAGGGGTGCACCATGCCACTAGAGCAGGGTAAGGGGTGCACCATGCCACTAGAGCAGGGTAAGGGGAGCACCATGCCACTAGAGCAGGGTAAGGGGTGCACTGTGCCACTAGAGCAGGGTAAGGGGAGCACCGTGCCACTAGAGCAGGGTAAGGGGCGCACCATGCCACTAGAGCAGGGTAAGGGGTGCACTGTGCCACTAGAGCAGGGTAAGGGGAGCACCGTGCCACTAGAGCAGGGTAAGGGGCGCACCATGCCACTAGAGCAGGGTAAGGGGTGCACTGTGCCACTAGAGCAGGGTAAGGGGTGCACCATGCCACTAGAGCAGGGTAAGGGGTGCACCATGCCACTAGAGCAGGGTAAGGGGTGCACCATGCCACTAGAGCAGGGTAAGGGGAGCACCATGCCACTACAACAGGGTAAGGGACGCACCATGCCACTAGAGCAGGGTAAGGGGCGCACCATGCCACTAGAACAGGGTAAGGGGTGCACCATGCCACTAGAGCAGGGTAAGGGGTGCACCATGCCACTAGAGCAGGGTAAGGGGTGCACCATGCCACTAGAGCAGGGTAAGGGGTGCACCATGCCACTAGAGCAGGGTAAGGGGAGCACCATGCCACTAGAGCAGGGTAAGGGGTGCACTGTGCCACTAGAGCAGGGTAAGGGGAGCACCGTGCCACTAGAGCAGGGTAAGGGGCGCACCATGCCACTAGAGCAGGGTAAGGGACGCACCATGCCACTAGAGCAGGGTAAGGGGTGCACCATGCCACTAGAGCAGGGTAAGGGGAGCACCATGCCACTAGAGCAGGGTAAGGGGTGCACTGTGCCACTAGAGCAGGGTAAGGGGAGCACCATGCCACTAGAGCAGGGTAAGGGGTGCACTGTGCCACTAGAGCAGGGTAAGGGGAGCACCGTGCCACTAGAGCAGGGTAAGGGGCGCACCATGCCACTAGAGCAGGGTAAGGGGAGCACCATGCCACTAGAGCAGGGTAAGGGGTGCACTGTGCCACTAGAGCAGGGTAAGGGGTGCACCGTGCCACTAGAGCAGGGTAAGGGGCGCACCATGCCACTAGAGCAGGGTAAGGGGAGCACCATGCCACTAGAGCAGGGTAAGGGGAGCACTGTGCCACTAGAGCAGGGTAAGGGGTGCACCATGCCACTAGAGCAGGGTAAGGGGAGCACCATGCCACTAGAGCAGGGTAAGGGGTGCACTGTGCCACTAGAGCAGGGTAAGGGGTGCACCATGCCACTAGAGCAGGGTAAGGGGAGCACCATGCCACTAGAGCAGGGTAAGGGGTGCACTGTGCCACTAGAGCAGGGTAAGGGGTGCACCATGCCACTAGAGCAGGGTAAGGGGAGCACCATGCCACTAGAGCAGGGTAAGGGGTGCACTGTGCCACTAGAGCAGGGTAAGGGGAGCACCGTGCCACTAGAGCAGGGTAAGGGGCGCACCGTGCCACTAGAGCAGGGTAAGGGACGCACCATGCCACTAGAGCAGGGTAAGGGGTGCACCATGCCACTAGAGCAGGGTAAGGGGTGCACCATGCCACTAGAGCAGGGTAAGGGGTGCACCATGCCACTAGAGCAGGGTAAGGGGAGCACCATGCCACTAGAGCAGGGTAAGGGGTGCACTGTGCCACTAGAGCAGGGTAAGGGGAGCACCGTGCCACTAGAGCAGGGTAAGGGGCGCACCATGCCACTAGAGCAGGGTAAGGGGCGCACCGTGCCACTAGAGCAGGGTAAGGGGTGCACCATGCCACTAGAGCAGGGTAAGGGGCGCACCATGCCACTAGAGCAGGGTAAGGGGCGCACCATGCCACTAGAGCAGGGTAAGGGGCGCACCATGCCACTAGAGCAGGGTAAGGGGTGCACTGTGCCACTAGAGCAGGGTAAGGGGTGCACCATGCCACTAGAGCAGGGTAAGGGGTGCACTATGCCACTAGAGCAGGGTAAGGGGTGCACCATGCCACTAGAGCAGGGTAAGGGGAGCACCATGCCACTACAACAGGGTAAGGGACGCACCATGCCACTAGAGCAGGGTAAGGGGCGCACCATGCCACTAGAACAGGGTAAGGGGTGCACCATGCCACTAGAGCAGGGTAAGGGGTGCACCATGCCACTAGAGCAGGGTAAGGGGTGCACCATGCCACTAGAGCAGGGTAAGGGGTGCACCATGCCACTAGAGCAGGGTAAGGGGTGCACCATGCCACTAGAGCAGGGTAAGGGGTGCACTGTGCCACTAGAGCAGGGTAAGGGGAGCACCGTGCCACTAGAGCAGGGTAAGGGGCGCACCATGCCACTAGAGCAGGGTAAGGGACGCACCATGCCACTAGAGCAGGGTAAGGGGTGCACCATGCCACTAGAGCAGGGTAAGGGGTGCACCATGCCACTAGAGCAGGGTAAGGGGTGCACCATGCCACTAGAGCAGGGTAAGGGGAGCACCATGCCACTAGAGCAGGGTAAGGGGTGCACCGTGCCACTAGAGCAGGGTAAGGGGTGCACTGTGCCACTAGAGCAGGGTAAGGGGAGCACCGTGCCACTAGAGCAGGGTAAGGGGCGCACCATGCCACTAGAGCAGGGTAAGGGGCGCACCGTGCCACTAGAGCAGGGTAAGGGGTGCACCATGCCACTAGAGCAGGGTAAGGGGCACACCATGCCACTAGAGCAGGGTAAGGGGCGCACCATGCCACTAGAGCAGGGTAAGGGGCGCACCGTGCCAGTGGAACAGGGTTTTACAAAAGATCCAAAGTTTATCAACATAAAACCTTTATTTTGCCCAAAACATGATGATGAGAATTAAAGAGCAGCAATGACTGTAGAGAGATGATCAGTAAATGTTCTGCAGGTAACAACAGTCACAATCAGTAGGACGTCACCGGCCGTCGCTGCGAATGACCTCAGCACATCTGTGGCCACAGGACATCATTAGTCTCTCACACTGATCTGGTGGGATTTTGGCCCACTCTTCTTCCAGTCTCTTCCACAGGACATCACTAGTCTCTCACACTGCTCGGGTGGGATTTTGGCCCACTCTTCTTCCAGTCTCTTCCACAGGACATCACTAGTCTCTCACACTGCTCGGGTGGGATTTTGGCCCACTCTTCTTCCAGTCTCTTCCACAGGACATCACTAGTCTCTCACACTGCTCGGGTGGGATTTTGGCCCACTCTTCTTCCAGTCTCTTCCACAGGACATCACTAGTCTCTCACACTGCTCGGGTGGGATTTTGGCCCACTCTTCTTCCAGTCTCTTCCACAGGACATCACTAGTCTCTCACACTGCTCGGGTGGGATTTTGGTCCACTCTTCCTCCAGTCTCTTCCACAGGACATCACCAGTCTCTCACACTGCTCTGGGGGGATTTTGGCCCACTCTTCCTCCAGTCTCTTCCACAGGACATCACTAGGCCCTCACACTGCTCGGGTGGGATTTTGGCCCACTCTTCCTCCAGTCTCTTCCACAGGACATCACTAGTCTCTCACACTGCTCGGGTGGGATTTTGGTCCACTCTTCCTCCAGTCTCTTCCACAGGACATCACTAGTATCTCACACTGCTCTGGGGGGATTTTGGCCCACTCTTCCTCCAGTCCCTTCCACAGGACATCACTAGTCTCTCACACTGCTCTGGGCGGATTTTGGCCCACTCTTCTTCCAGTCTCTTCCACAGGACATCACCAGTCTCTCACACTGCTCTGGGGGGATTTTGGCCCACTCTTCCTCCAGTTTCTTCCACAGGACATCACTAGTCCCTCACACTGCTCGGGTGGGATTTTGGCCCTCTCTTCCTCCAGTCTCTTCCACGGGACATCACCAGTCTCTCACACTGCTCGGGTGGGATTTTGGCCCACTCTTCCTCCAGTCTCTTCTACAGGACATCACTAGTCTATCATATTGCTCTGGTGGGATTTTGGCCCACTTTTCCTCCAGTCTCTTCCTCAGTTCTTTGACTGTTGTGCATTTATTTGCCATAACTTTGTCACCAATGATTTGCCAGAGGTTTTCTATTGGGTTTAGATCAGGGCTCGGGGCTGTGGCCATTTCATTGTTTCCAGGATCTGCTTTGCTGTGTGACAGGGGGCTTGTCCTGATTGAATATTTCTGGCTGAGTGATGTGAGGAAAGTTCTGATCCGCACTATTCACTCTGCCATGTAGCTGTATGAGAAGTCCAACTCCTGCTGTAGAAAACATTCCCCAAACCATGCCCCTTCCTCCACCGCCTGTCACTGACTTCTTAACACACTTTGGGTTGACTCTTCCCCAGTTTGTCGACAAACATAATGTTTCCCATCAGATCCAAATAAATTAAACTTGCTTTCATCACTAAAATGACCTGTGGACACTTCTCCTTTGTCCATACAACATGCTCCTCACCAAAGGGGAGTCTAGCCTTATGATTCTGGTAATGACTGGTTTGCTGATTGCAGAGTCGGCTTTCAGTCCAAATGCTCTTACATGTCGTGACACTGTATGAAGAGACAAATCCTTACCCTGTTCAGTGCTGAACTGACGAGCAATTCCATCTGCAGTGTGGAAACGATTACCCATGGACATTCTCCACCTTATCCTGTCCTCTCTTGCATTTGTCTTTCGAGGCGACCAGCTTTCTTGGGGGACTTGAAAGAGTTTGTAATGTTGTAAAGATGCAATATTCTCAAAATCACAGACTTGGAGCGACCAACTTCTCTTGCTATGAATGATAGGGTCACCCCTTTGGCCTTCATCTGGATAACCTGCTGCCGGGGGCTTTCAGTCACTTTGGAATGGCAGTCAGTGCAAACTGGAAAGTCAGGCTGCCAGTTACATAGGGTTTGTCCAGATAATTAAAGAAATTAACACCAGGTGCAGATTAACACCAATAACGTGCAGAGATATGAAAGTGTTCTCTAATTGTGATCCGTGTCTTTTTCATTTATCTCATTTACATTTTTTCATTTGCTTTAGAATAAATTCAATGTATGAAATAAGCAGAAAATCCTGCGAGTTTCCTCATATTAGGAGATAATCACAGAGGACGACACAAGGACCAACATTTAGGAAATTGTGTGTTCTCTAATTTCGATCTCCAGTGTATATGTTGTATACAGGCAGGACTTAATACTGCTATATTGTACTGAGCATAAAGGATGCCGCCGCTGCCCCGAGCGCGTAACACCGCCATATCGCACGTAATGCCCCGCTATAGATTTACTTTTTACAGGTCTGACTGCCCTTTTGAGCGTTATCGGCAGCCATATTGGTTGTCACCCAGTGTTTCCAGAAATGGATATCTTATAATTGGACAGACGAGGGTCCATAACCCTTTATTTACACGTAGCCCACCATATTCAGCTGCATCGGAGTTAACCCTTCAGGTGACTTGCTCTGCTGTTGGTTTGGAGTTAATTTGTTGTTTTTATCAGGCGGGCGAAGATACACGACTCGAGGAATGACGCAAAGGTTGGTGACAACATGACAGTTCCCGTGTGTTACCGTAGTAACGCTGACAGACCTGCATTGTCTAAGTGGGAATTACCATTAGCAGGTGAATTATTCCGGGATAAGAGCAGTAGTGGCGCACGATGGGGGGGGAGGCCAAGGGTAGGGTAGCGGAGCACAAGGGAGGGGGGGGAGGCCAGAGGTAGGGAAGCACGATGGGGGAGGCCAAGGGTAGGGGAGCACGATGGGGGGAGGCCAGGGGTAGGGTAGCGGAGCAAAATGGGGGGGGGGAGGCCAGAGGTAGGGAAGCACGATGGGGGAGGCCAAGGGTAGGGGAGCACGATGGGGGGAGGCCAGGAGTAGGGTAGCGGAGCACAAAGGGGGGGGGAGGCCAGGGGTAGGGTTGCGGAGCACAAAGGGGGGGGAGACCAAGGGTAGGGTAGCGGAGCACAATGGGGGGGGGGAGGCCAGAGGTAGGGAAGCACGATGGGGGAGGCCAAGGGTAGGGGAGCATGATGGGGGGAGGCCAGGGGTAGGGTAGCGGAGCACAAAGGGGGGGCGAGACTAAGGGTAGGGTAGCGGAGCACGATGGGGGGGGGCAAGGGTAGAGCAGCGGAGCACGATGGGGGGGTCGGCCAGGGGTAAAGCAGCGGAGCACAATGGGGGGGAGGTCAGGAGTAAAGCAGTGGATCACGATGGGGGGGAGGCGAGGGGTAGAGCAGCGGAGCATGATGGGGGAGAGGCCAGTAGTAAAGCAGCGGAGCACGATGGGGGGGTAGACCAAGGGTAGGGTAGCGGGGCACGATGGGGGTGGAGGCGAGGGATAGAACAGCGGATCACGATGGGAAGAGGGCAGGGGTAGGGCAGCGGAGCACGATGGGGGAGGGCAGGGGGAGGGGGACCTTTACAAAAAGAGAACACGTACATAAAATCTCATTATAATAAGACGCTCCAAGTCCTTTGACTCCACATTATTACATTTGAACTGATGAGCCGCCCGCGGGTCAGACGGAAGGGTCGCCAAATTTCGACGTTTTCTAAATTTCAGGTCACTCTGAAAAGGTGAGTGAGAAATGGAGAGGAGCTCTGGCATTTAAAGGGCGGCAGACTCCAACTGACCAAGCGGAGCCATTGTACAGTATAGGGCTCTGTCTCCGCTAAATTAGAGTATGTGTGGACATCTTGTAGCTTTAAATAAAGTTTATTGAAGAGAACAGTAAATGCAGAGCTGTCACCCATAGTAACCAATGTAATGTAAAATGAAAGTGAAACTGCCTGGTTGCTAAGGGCTGCAAGGCTTCCAGAGAGCAGCTGTCCTTAGCAACCAATCGGATTCCATCTTACATTTCCACAGGGCCTTTTGGAAAATGAAAGCTGAATTTTAATTGGTTGCTTAGGACCTGGGCAACATAAATCTATGTAATTTTGGCGTCGTTGTCCGATATCAGTTGCCATACTTATATTTTGATATTTTTTTTGTTGTTTTTTTTCTGGTTTTATGTCCATACTAAAGTACTACAACTATCTAATATATTATGTACAGTACAGACCAAAAGTTTGGACACACCTTCTCATTCAAAGAGTTTACTTTATTTTCAAGACTCTGAAAATTGTAGCTTCACATTGAAGGCATCAAAACTATGAATTATCACATGTGGAATGAAATACTTAACAAAAAAGTGTGAAACAACTGAAAATATGTCTTATATTCTAGGTTCTTCAGAGTAGCCACCCTTTGCTTTGATTACTACTTTGCACACTCTTGGCATTCTCTTGATGAGCTTCAGGAGGTAGTCACCGGAAATGGGTTTCCAACAGTCTTGAAGGAGTTCCCAGCATTTGTTGGCCATTTTGCCTTCACTCCGGGTCCAGCTCACCCCAAATCATGTCGATTGGGTTCAGGTCTGGTGACTGTGGAGGCCAGGTCATCTGGCGTAGCACCCATCACTCTCCTTCTTAGTCAAATAGCCCTTACACAGCCTGGAGATGTGTTTGGGGTCATTGTCCTGTTGAAAAATAAATGATGGTCCTACTAAACGCAAACCGATGGAATAGCATGCCACTGCAAGATGCTGTGGTAGCCATGCTGGTTCTGTATGCCTTCAATTTCGAATAAATCCCCAACAGTGTCACCAGCAAAGCACCACCACTCCATCACACCTCCTCCTCCATGCTTCACGGTGGGAACCAGGCATCTAGAGTCCATCCGTTCACCTTTTCTGCGTCGCACAAAGACACGATGATTGGATCCAAAGATCTCAAAGTTGGACTCATCAGACCAAAGCACAGATTTCCACTGGTCTAATGTTCGTTCCTTGTGTTCTTTAGCCCAAACAAGTCTCTTCTGCTTGTTGCCTGTCCTTAGCTGTGGTTTTCTAGCAGCTATTTTACCATGAAGGCCTGCTGCACAAAGTCTCCTCTTAATTGTTCTAGAGATGTGTCTGCTGCTAGAACTCTGTGTGGAATTGATCTGGTCTCTAATCTGAGCTGCTGTTAACCTTCGATTTCTGAGGCTGGTGACTTGGATAAACTTATCCTCTGCAGCAGAGGTGACTCTTAGTCTTCCTTTCCTGGGGTGGTCCTCATGTGAGCCAGTTTCTTTGTAGCGTTTGATGGTTTTTGCCACTGCACTTGGGGACACTTTCAAAGTTTTCCCAATTTTTTTCGGACTGACTAACCTTCATTTCTTAAAGTAATTATGGCCACTCGTTTTTCTTTACTTATCTGCTTTTTTCTTGCCATAATATAAATTCTAACAGTCTATTCAGTAGGACTATCAGCCGTGTATCCACCAAACGTCTGCACAGCACAACTGATGGTCCCAACCCCATTTATAAGGCAAGAAAATCCCACTTATTAAACCTGACAGGGCGCACCTGTGAAGTGAAGACCATTTCCGGTGACTACCTCTTGAAGCTCATCAAGAGAATGCCAAGAGTGTGCAAAGCAGTAATCACAGCAAAAGGCGGCGACTGTGAAGAACCTAGAATATAAGACATATTTTCAGTTTTTCACACTTTTTTGTTATTTCATTCCACATGTGCTAATTCATAGTTTTGATGCCTTCAATGTGAATCTACAATTTTCAGTCATGAAAATAAAGAAAACCCTTTGAATGAGGAGGGGTGTCCAAACTTTTGGTCTGTACTGTATATAAATTCCTTTCCAAAGTCCTCTGCTTCCTGTCAGTGAATGAGAAAATGCCTGTAACACTGTAACGAGCCCTTCAGCTGTGCTGCTTGGTTTTATTGGCAGCGGTTTCCATTTACTTGTACGACATATTTTTATTAGCTTTTTTCCAGCACGGACATTACTACTGACGGCAAGAAGTCGGGAAATTAAATAGTAGCATAAATGTAATGGCGGTTTCAGGTCGCTCGCCGCCCGCTGCGGAGTTTCCATCCTCGTCTTATCACTTAAGTGTCCCCTCCGCAGAGATCAGCAAACATTTACCCAGAGCGACCGTGAGGAGACATCACGGACGAAACCTGTTCATTATTTTCTCTTCATTCACTACTACCCTCATCATCCAGACATGGAAAGGCCCAGAAACTGCAGAGCTGGGGCCTAATGGACTTCACAGGGGGCATCGGGCACAAATCGAAGACGATTTCCAGTCATAACCGATTTTATTGCCGTGTTTGGGGAGTAGTCTCCTATCATGGCGGCTGAGGTCACAGGGACTGATATGGCGGCACTTTATATATAGACAGGTCGCCCCTCTTCACGGTCAGGGAGGCAGCAGATGGCCATTCATGGTGTAAATTAGTCACTTCTTGATTTTTCTCCTGTCACCACTGTAATAGCTAATTAACATTCTCCTGCTAATTGAGAATTTCGGAGGCGCATATTGTTTGCAGCGGACGCCCAAAAGCCGCAGCATATTGCCTGCCATCTGGCATCGCTATCGCCTCAGCAGCTCCCCTATTAAGGCTCATTATTCCTCTGCAGCCTCTGATGAATTGTCCTCGTTCGGACCGCGCCTTTTATTCTGTAAGATCGGACTAGCGTCGTGTATCCCGTCCTGCCGTCCGTCTGCCCACATCTATTCACATAGTTATAGGTTGAAAAAAGACCTAAGTCCATCTAGTTCACCCTACCCCCACCAATTATATATTTCGGCACTATAACCAACAATGTTGTGTACCGAGGAAATCATCCAGCCCTTTTTTTAGACGCTTATATAGTACCTGCCATTGCTACCTCTTGTGGTCGGCATTCCACAGTCTGACTGCTCTAACTGTAAAGAACCCTTTCCTATTTAGCGGCCGGAATCGCTTTTCTTCCACTCGCAGTGAGTGCCCCCTGGTCCTTAGTATTGTCTTTGGAAGGAATAAGTCATGTGCCAGTCCTTTATATTGACCACACATGTATTTCTACATATAAATGAGATCTCCTCTGAGACGTCTTTTTTTTCTAAGCTAAAGTAATCTCACTTTTTCCTCCTCTCATCATACGGGCGGCCTCCATTACTCATCATACGGGCGGCCTCCATTACTCATCATACAGGCGGCCTCCATTCCTCATCATACGGGCGGCCTCCATTACTCATCATACAGGCGGCCTCCATTCCTCATCATACGGGCGGCCTCCATTACTCATCATACGGGCGGCCTCCATTACTCATCATACGGGCGGCCTCTATTCCTTGTAGTAGTCTAGTTGCCCACCTTTGAACTGACTCTACCTTCTGATTGTCCTTTTTAAAATGTGGAGCCCAAAACTGGATCCCATATTCCAGATGTGGCCTTACAAGTGATTTATAGAGAGGTAACAATACGTTGGGATCACGGGATCTAATCTCTCTTTTTATACACCCTAGAATCTTGTTTGCTTTAGCAGCTGCTGCCTGACATTGATGCTGCTGCTCAGCTTATTTGTAATGAGAATACCCAAGTACGTCTGATCTGTAGTCCCGAGTTTACTCCCATTTAATGTATACGCAGCTATAGGATTACTCCGTCCTAGGTGCATTACTTTACATTTATCAACATTAAATCTCATTTGACAAGTGTCTGCCCATTCTGACATCTTATCCAGATCTTCTGTAATATTGTACAATCAAGGTCAGTTTTTAATATCCTACATAGTTTGGTGTTGTCAGCAAAGACTGACACTTTACTATCAATCCCATCCACAAGGTCATTAATAAAGAGATTAAAAAGAATCGGTCCAAGCACAGATCCCTGCGGTCCCCACTGCTGACTATAGCCCAATTAGAGAATGTTCCATTTATGACTACTCTTTTGTTTCCTATCTTTTAGCCAATTCCTTACCCAGTTGCATATAGTTTCCCCCAGTCCTTGCTTCTGGAGCTTTAGTATAAGGCTATTATGTGGTACAGTATCAAACTCCTTTGCAAAGTCCAAATAAATCCCATCAGCTGCATTACCAATATCCACTTACCCCCTCATAGAACCCCAACAGGTTGGTTAGACACGACTTATCTTTCATGAATCCATGCTGTCTGTCAGTTATTATTATTTTCTGTAATATATTTTTGCATGTCATACCTTAAAATGCCCTCAAAAACTTTGCCACACACGCATATATATATATATATATATATATATATATATATAATTTTTTTACACGGTTGACAAAAAGTTAGGGATGTTTGGCTTTCGGGTGAAATTTATGTACAAAGGCCTGTGCCCTTGAGCATCAATCCCAGCTGCCAACGACGACTCCTGCTGGTCACAAGTGGAGTTACTGTATGTGGAGGCAGCGTCCCACTCTTCTTGAAGGGCGGCCCTCGGGCCATTGAGGTTCTGGGGTACAGAGTTGCGAGTCCCTAGACAGCGACTTAGCTGATCCCATAGGTTTCTATGGGATTCAGGTCTGGAGATAGTGCAGCCGCTCCATTTGAGGTCCCCCAGTCTCCAGAGGCCGTTCCCTAATGATGTGACCTCAATGAGCTGGAGCATTGTCCTCCATGAACATAAGATTAGGCCGGTGCTGTTCCTGCAGAAGCACAATGACTGGATTATTGATGTTATTTCAGTAGTAGGGGCTGTCACTGCACCATTCACACAGTGTAGGGACGTTCTGTACTGATCAGATAACACCACCACCAAAGGCTCGTCTGGTGACAGGAGTGGCTGGTTCATAGTGCTCTCTTTGATGTCTCCAACATTGTTGGCGGCAGGGGCGTAACGACCGCGGTCGCAGCGGTCGCCACTGCGACCGGGCCCGCAGGGTTTTAGGGGCCCGGCAGCCGCTCTGCAGAGCCGGCTCCTCTCTGTAACAGAGGAGATGCGCTGTGTAGTGGCCGACTACGCGACCGCCAGGGGGCCGGCCTGTGAGTCAGGGGGCCCGGTGTCAGCAGGGGGCAGAGGGGCCCCCTGACCTGGAGAGGCCACCAGGCGTTTCTGAGCTGCGGCAGAGCAGAAGCGCTCCTGCACAGCAGACGAAATCCATCCTTCCAGGACCTGCGATGATGTCATGCCCATGTGAGTGTGTGGGAGGAGACACAGGATGCCGGGCAGAAAGCATCAGAAGATACGGATTCCTGAAGGAGACATGGACACATGATGACTGGTAATGAGAAAAGAGGGGGCACGAGGGGGAGGGGAGTGCAGGGTGAGTGCATATGAGGGCTGCAGACTGTGACAGAAGGATGTGAAGGGGTGCAGAGTGTTTGAGAGGGGTAAGTTGGGGTACAGGCAGGGTGAGATATGTGGGGCAGGGTGTGTGACATATGGGGGTGTAGTGTGTGTGCTATGGGGGGTGCAGGCTGTATGGGGAGCAGTGTGTGTGACATATGGGGGCAGGGTCATAACTACCGTGGTTGCAGGGGTCAAAAGGAGAAGAGAGGTACTTGTTTTTTTATTTTGCTGGCTCCATGACACATGGAGGCCTGGAGGGGCCTTGCTGCATGACACATGGAGGCCTGGAGGGGCCTTACTGCATGACACATGGATGCCTGGAGGGGCCTTGCTGCATGACACATGGAGGCCTGGAGGGGCCTGGCTGCATGACATGGAGGCCTGGAGGGTCCTGGCTGCTTGACATGGAGGCCTGGGGGCCTGGCTGCATGACACATGGAGGGCCTGGGGTGGCTGGCTGCATGACACATGGAGGCGCTGGGGTGGCTGGCTGCATGACACATGGAGGCCTGGAGGGGCCTGGCTGCATGACACATGGAGGCCTGGAGGGGCCTGGCTGCATGACACATGGAGGCCTGGAGGGGCCTGGCTGCATGACACATGGAGGCCTGGAGGGGCCTGGCTGCATGACACATGGAGGCCTGGAGGGGCCTGGCTGCATGACATGGAGGCCTGGAGGGTCCTGGCTGCTTGACATGGAGGCCTGGGGGCCTGGCTGCATGACACATGGAGGGCCTGGGGTGGCTGGCTGCATGACACATGGAGGCGCTGGGGTGGCTGGCTGCATGACACATGGAGGCCTGGAGGGGCCTGGCTGCATGACACATGGAGGCCTGGAGGGGCCTGGCTGCATGACACATGGAGGCCTGGAGGGGCCTGGCTGCATGACACATGGAGGCCTGGAGGGGCCTGGCTGCATGACACATGGAGGCCTGGAGGGGCCTGGCTGCATGACACATGGAGGCCTGGAGGGGCCTTGCTGCATGACACATGGAGGCCTGGAGGGGCCTGGCTGCTTGACATGGAGGCCTGGGGGCCTGGCTGCATGACACATGGAGGGCCTGGGGTGGCTGGCTGCATGACACATGGAGGCGCTGGGGTGGCTGGCTGCATGACACATGGAGGCCTGGAGGGGCCTGGCTGCATGACACATGGAGGCCTGGAGGGGCCTGGCTGCATGACACATGGAGGCCTGGAGGGGCCTGGCTGCATGACGCATGGAGGCCTGGAGGGGCCTGGCTGCATTACACATGGATGCCTGGAGGGTCCTGGCTGCATGACATGGAGGCCTGAGGGCCTGGCTGCATGACACATGGAGGCCCTGGAGGGGCCTGGCTGCATGACACATGGAGGCCCTGGGGTGGCTGGCTGCATGACACATGGAGGCCTGGAGGGGCCTGGCTGCATGACACATGGAGGCCTGGAGGGGCCTGGCTGCATGACACATGGAGGCCTGGAGGGGCCTGGCTGCATGACACATGGAGGCCTGGAGGGGCCTGGCTGCATGACACATGGAGGCCTGGAGGGGCCTGGCTGCATTACACATGGATGCCTGGAGGGTCCTGGCTGCATGACATGGAGGCCTGAGGGCCTGGCTGCATGACACATGGAGGCCCTGGAGGGGCCTGGCTGCATGACACATGGAGGCCCTGGGGTGGCTGGCTGCATGACACATGGAGGTCTATGGGACTGCATAAAAAACATGAAGGACACCTTATACATGGACTAGGGGTACATTATACATGGAGGAGTATGGGGCTGCATAATACAATATGAAAATTGATGGGGCTGGATTATAATACATATAGGACTATGGGGGCTGCATTATAATATATGGAGGACTATGGAGGCTACCTTATACATGGACTATGGAAGTGCATTATAAAACATGGAGGACTATGTGGTGCAGTATAATATATGAAGTACTATGGGGTGAATTTTAATACATGGAGAACTATGGGAAATGCATTATAATTGAAGGGCTACTTTATACATGGAGGATTATGGGGGTGCATTATAATATATGGAGGGCTATGTATCTGCATTCTAATATATGAAGAGTTATGTGAGACCCTTTATACAATTATTTGGAAGGCTATGTGGGGGCTGTTATAGTATTTTGAGAACTTTATACAGGGGGGACAAAGATACAAGTATGGGATGGAAATGTTTTGTGCTGAGGGAAAAAGGCTCTTTCCCTCAGCAGCCAACTTTCCCATGCTCTGCTATACATCTCTCAGCACCCAGCTTTCCCATGTTCTGATATACATCTCTCAGCACCCAGCTTTCCCATGTTCTGATATACATCTCTCAGCACCCAGCTTTCCCATGCTCTGCTATACATCTCTCAGCACCCAGCTTTCCCATGCTCTGCTGTACATCTCTCAGTACCCAGCTTTCCCATGCTCTGCTATACATCTCTCAGCACCCAGCTTTCCCATGTTCTGCTATACATCTCTCAGCACCCAGCTTTCCCATGTTCTGATATACATCTCTCAGCACCCAGCTTTCTCATGCTCTGATATGGGAAAGCTGGGTGCTGAGGACAAGATAAATATCAGAACATAGGAAAGCTGGGTGCTGATAGAGGGATTTCAGGGTGCTGTGGGTGAGAGCCAAGTGTCAGCGTCATTATCCTGTACCCCGAGTGTCAGTGTCATTATCCCTTACCCCATACCTCCCAACCGTCCCGGATACAGCGGGACTTTCACGCTTTACGTTGTTTGTCCCGTTGCCACGATCGGGACGGCCGGCTCCCGGGCTCCGCCCACCCACTCTCTCTCCGCCTCCCTGCTTTTCCCTCCTACCATCCCAGTAGACGTGGCATAACAGAGAGGAGCGCTGCCTGTGCTGCTGCTGGTACAGTAAAATCTCCCCAGCGCTGATTTCCCTCCCTCCCCCCCCCTCACCCCCGGCCGGAGCCTCTCTGTGCGGTCGGCCGGCCGCCTGTCTGTGCGGTCGGCCGGCCGCCTTT
The DNA here is from genome assembly GCF_048569485.1 of Anomaloglossus baeobatrachus. Taxonomy (NCBI): domain Eukaryota; kingdom Metazoa; phylum Chordata; class Amphibia; order Anura; family Aromobatidae; genus Anomaloglossus; species Anomaloglossus baeobatrachus. The sequence continues at coordinate 292,411,803 of NC_134359.1, forward strand.
CTGTGCGGGCGCCCCCCGGCCGCCTGTCTGTGCGGGCGCCCCCCGGCTGCCTGTCTGTGTGGGCGCCCCCCGGCCGCCTGTCTGTGCGGGCGCCCCCCTGCCGCCTGTCTGTGCGGGCGCCCCCCTGCCGCCTGTCTGTGCGGGCGCCCCCCTGCCGCCTGTCTGTGAAGGCGACCGGCCACCTCACTGTGTGGGCGACCGGCCGCCTCACTGTGGCTCCCTGCGTGTCCATGCTGGAGGCCCGCCGGCTGCCTGCGTGTCCATGCTGGAGGCCCGCCGGCTGCCTGCGTGTCCATGCTGGAGGCCCGCCGGCTGCCTGCGTGTCCATGCTGGAGGCCCGCCGGCTGCCTGCGTGTCCATGCTGGAGGCCCGCCGGCTGCCTGCGTGTCCATGCTGGAGGCCCGCCGGCTGCCTGCGTGTCCATGCTGGAGGCCCGCCGGCTGCCTGCGTGTCCATGCTGGAGGCCCGCCGGCTGCCTGCGTGTCCATGCTGGAGGCCCGCCGGCTGCCTGCGTGTCCATGCTGGAGGCCCGCCGGCTGCCTGCGTGTCCATGCTGGAGGCCCGCCGGCTGCCTGCGTGTCCATGCTGGAGGCCCGCCGGCTGCCTGCGTGTCCATGCTGGAGGCCCGCCGGCTGCCTGCGTGTCCATGCTGGAGGCCCGCCGGCTGCCTGCGTGTCCATGCTGGAGGCCCGCCGGCTGCCTGCGTGTCCATGCTGGAGGCCCGCCGGCTGCCTGCGTGTCCATGCTGGAGGCCCGCCGGCTGCCTGCGTGTCCATGCTGGAGGCCCGCCGGCTGCCTGCGTGTCCATGCTGGAGGCCCGCCGGCTGCCTGCGTGTCCATGCTGAATGGGTGTGGATGGGGAGTGGATATGGGCGTGACTGTGAAATGGGTGTGGTTAGGGGGCGTGGCCTAAAAATTTGCCGCGGCGCGCGTAGCGCGCCGCAAACTTTGTCCTTCTTTTCCTTCTTTAAAAGTTGGGAGGTATGCCTTACCCCAAGTGTCTGTGTATGTGGAGGGGGGGCCCAGGTCTAAACTTTGCACCGGGGCCCATCCAACTCTAGTTACGCCACTGGTTGGCGGCCATCATTTAAGCTCAGTCTGAATCAAATTTCATCAGTGAACAGCACTGAGGCCACTGGTCCCTCATAGTGGGGTCAGGTACGTAGATGACACCTGTGCCTGGTGGTGTGGTCTCAGGTACATAGATGACACCTGTGCCTGGTATGTGTGGTCAGGTACATAGATGACGCTTAGTTCTAGTGGTGTGGTCAGGTATGTAGATGATGCCTGTGCTTGGTGGTGGGGTCAGATACCTTGCAGGTCGTCTAGCACACATTCCATGTTGATGTAAATGGTTTCGAATGGTCTCATGTGACACTTGGTGCCTCTCCCCTCTCTTAATTGTGCCTGGAGTTGTGTGGTATTCATCATGGCAGATCAATTGTTACGTGTCTTGATCTCATGATGTCAGGATGTGAACAGCGCGATGAGGAGGGCAGTTTAAAACCAACTCTAATTGAACCCCTAAATTTATTGGGCGATTCAGGAATCAAACACCTGTTGTGAATTTTGCCATTAAGCTCCTTGTTAGAGAACAGCAAGTTGTGCCAAAGGTCCTGAAACATTGAACAGTTGGACACGAGCATCCAACAGGTTAGAGAAGGTCACATGAAGGTCTCCTGAAAAGGTCAGAGGGCATCATAGGATCATCCAGAAATTTCACACGAAAGTCAAATATCCCAAACCTTTTGTGAGTAGTATATGTATAATATACACAATTAGGTCCAGAAATATTTGGCCAGTGACATTAGTTTTGGCATTTTAACTTATTATCAAAACGTATTCAAGATCCAGTTATTTAATAAATCTGGGCTTAAGGTCTAGACTTTGTGCTTTAATTTGAGGGTTTCACACCCCAGTTGGAGGAAGGTTCAGGAATCGCAGCTGTTTGCCTCTTTTTCAAGGGACAAAAAGTAATTGGACCATTATCTCCAAAGCTCTTTAATGGGCTGCACGTCTGGACGTCCCCAGAAGACAACATTGGTGGATGATCGCAGGACTCTTTCCATGGTGGAGAAAACCTACAACACCCCCCTCCCCACCAAGATGAAGACTCTCTGGGAAGTCGGGGTTTCACTAGGTCTCCCACAAGGAGCAAATATGGAGGGGCTCACCGCAGGGGTCCAATATGGATGGGTCTCACCGCAGGGGTCCAATATGGATGGGGCTCACCGCAGGGGTCCAATATGGATGGGGCTCACCGCAGGGGTCCAATATGGATGGGGCTCACCGCAGGGGTCCAATATGGATGGGGCTCACCGCAGGGGTCCAATATGGATGGGGCTCACCGCAGGGGTCCAATATGGATGGGGCTCACCGCAGGGGTCCAATATGGATGGGGCTCACCGCAGGGGTCCAATATGGATGGGGCTCACCGCAGGGGTCCAATATGGATGGGGCTCACCGCAGGGGTCCAATATGGATGGGGCTCACCGCAGGGGTCCAATATGGATGGGGCTCACCGCAGGGGTCCAATATGGATGGGGCTCACCGCAGGGGTCCAATATGGATGGGGCTCACCCCAGGGGGGCCAATACGGAGGGGCTCACCCCAGGGGGGCCAATATGGAGGGGCTCACCCCAGGGGGGCCAATACGGAGGGGCTCACCCCAGGGGGGCCAATACGGAGGGGTCACCACCAGGAGCAAAGCATTAATCAGCCTGAAAAATAGGACAGATTAGACTTTATCCCCAAAAATCTAAAGATGCCGATCAGTTCTAAAAAATACAGCAGAGGACAGATGAGACTAAGATCAATCTGGACCAGAATGATGGCAGCAGAAAGTCTGGAGAAGGCTCGGAGCAGCTCCTGAGCACAGCACATTCTCTGTAACACATGGCGGAGGTGGTGTGCTGGCCGGGCATGCAGGGCGTCTAGTCCTGGGGCACTAGGGGTTATTGATGATGTGACTGAAGACAGAAGCAGCCGGATGAATCCTGCAGTGCATGGGGCGAAACGTTCTGCTCAGATTGCCCCAAGTGCAGCAATGATTGGATGACGCTTGAGAGACAGAAGGAGAATGACCCAAAACATCCTGCGACAGTGGCATATTCTGCAGTGGCCGCGTCCTCACCAGATCTCAGCCCATCGAGCCGCATTTCACAGGATTGAGACCAAACTTAGAGCGGTTGTGCGGTGTAGAACGCCCAGTGTGCAGTCACTGTGTGCTGCCGCTCTATGTTACTGCAGACTTGTGAATCTTCACATCGCTCACACCGTGTGCTGCGAGGATTCGCCGGTTCCTGAGCCTGGAATGGCGGTCACATGCCTGCAATCATGCGCCATTAATACTCCCGGACAGACCGCGACTAATGGCCGCGGCCTCGCTCAGTACACGTATATCACAGTAGTACCGGGAGATAACGAGGCTTCTCGGGGTCGTCTGATTCCCCCAAACAATACCAGGGTCACCCGGATGTGGGTGATGTGCCGTCCGTGCCCGCTGAGAGCGGAGCAGAGAGAAGAATGCGAGAGACATCCGGACCAGAACATATTCGAAAGGTGGTGGAACGCGTACAACGTTTATTGGGTTACCACGGCAACCGGGACCGGCGCCGCAGTGTGCACAATCTGGGCTGTGAGACAAGCTGTTTAATAGTCAAAATCTCCGTGTTGTCAATGACTACAACCTCCATCAGATCCAAAGGAGCAGTCATACCGAAACACGGGGGTACCAGACAGAGCAGGCTTAGATACAGCGGAGTCACACAGTACGACAAGTGGCAGATTAGATACACAGGCTTAATAGAAAATATCACATCGGAGAGGTTAGGTACAATGGAGTGTATCACAGCAGCTCACACAGTATCACACAGCACACTTAAATACACAGCTCAGCCGACAGTATCACACAGGAGAGGATTAGATACACCGCTCAACAGGCAGTATCACACAGAATGGGATTAGATACACAGCTCAACAGGCAGTATCACACAGGATGGGATTAGATACACAGCTCAGCAGACAGTATCGCACAGGATAGGATTAGATACACAGCTGTGCAGACAGTATCACACAGGAGAGGATTAGATACACAGCTCAACAGGCAGTATCACACAGGATAGGATTAGATACACAGCTCAACAGGCAGTATCACACAGGATGGGATTAGATACACATCTTAGCAGACAGTATCGCACAGGAGAGGATTAGATACACAGCTCTGCAGACAGTATCACACAGGAGAGGATTAGATACACAACTCAGCAGACAGTATCACACAGTATAGGATTAGATACACAGCTCAGCAGACAGTATCACACAGGATGGGATTAGATACACATCTTAGCAGACAGTATCGCACAGGAGAGGATTAGATACACAGCTCAGCAGACAGGATCACATAGGATGGGATTAGATACACAGCTCTGCAGACAGTATCACACAGGATGGGATTAGATACACAGCTCTGCAGACAGTATCACACAGGAGAGGATTAGATACACAGCTGTGCAGACAGTATCACACAGGAGAGGATTAGATACACAGCTCAGCACACAGTATCACACAGGAGAGGATTAGATACACAACTCAGCAGACAGTATCACACAGGATAGGATTAGATACACAGCTCAGCAGACAGTATCACACAGGATAGGATTAGATGCACAGCTCAGCAGACAGTATCACACAGGAGAGGATTAGATACACAACTCAGCAGACAGTATCACACAGGATAGGATTAGATACACAGCTCAGCAGACAGTATCACACAGGAGAGGATTAGATACACAGCTCAGCAGACAGTATCACACAGGATAGGATTAGATGCACAGCTCAGCAGACAGTATCACACAGGAGAGGATTAGATACACAACTCAGCAGACAGTATCACACAGGATAGGATTAGATACACAGCTCAGCAGACAGTATCACACATGAGAGGATTAGATACACAGCTCAGCAGACAGTATCACACAGGATAGGATTAGATACACAGCTCAGCAGACAGTATCACACAGGATAGGATTAGATGCACAGCTCAGCAGACAGTATCACACAGGAGAGGATTAGATACACAACTCAGCAGACAGTATCACACAGGATAGGATTAGATACACAGCTCAGCAGACAGTATCACACATGAGAGGATTAGATACACGGCTCAGCAGACAGTATCACACAGGAGAGGATTAGATACACAGCTCAGCAGACAGTATCACACAGGAGAGGATTAGATGCACGGCTCAGTGGCTCAGGCTCCCATCTTCAGTGTCTTTTATTGTCCTTATCTTTGCAGAACATATTAGAGGCCTCCATCCTGACTTCCTGTATCTCGTGTTACCATGGAAACTGCCAGCGTCACGGAATCTTCCATATTGGTCTTTGGTTGTAACCACTTTCCCGTCTCCGGGTCACAGACAACGATGGGTCATATGTGATGAGAGGTGTACTGCGAGAAAGTATCACACAGGAGAGGATTAGATACACGGCTCAGCAGACAGTATCACACAGGATAGGATTAGATACACAGCTCAGCAGACAGTATCACACAGGAGAGGATTAGATACACGGCTCAGCAGACAGTATCACACAGGAGAGGATTAGATACACAGCTCAGCAGACAGTATCCCACAGGAGAGGATTAGATACACAGCTCAGCAGACAGTATCACACAGGATAGGATTAGATACACAGCTCAGCAGACAGTATCACACAGGATAGGATTAGATACACAGCTCAGCAGACAGTATCACACAGGATAGGATTAGATACACAGCTCAGCAGACAGTATCACACAGGATAGGATTAGATACACAGCTCAGCAGACAGTATCACACAGGATAGGATTAGATACACAGCTCAGCAGACAGTATCACACAGGATAGGATTAGATACACAGCTCAGCAGACAGTATCACACAGGATAGGATTAGATACACAGCTCAGCAGACAGTATCACACAGGATAGGATTAGATACACAGCTCAGCAGACAGTATCCCACAGGAGAGGATTAGATACACAGCTCAGCAGACAGTATCACACAGGATAGGATTAGATACACAGCTCAGCAGACAGTATCCCACAGGAGAGGATTAGATACACAGCTCAGCAGACAGTATCACACAGGATAGGATTAGATACACAGCTCAGCAGACAGTATCACACAGGAGAGGATTAGATACACGGCTCAGCAGACAGTATCACACAGGATGGGATTAGATACACAGCTCAGCAGACAGTATTACACAGGAGAGGATTAGATACACAGCTCAGCAGACAGTATCACACAGGAGAGGATTAGATACACGGCTCAGCAGACAGTATCACACAGGATAGGATTAGATACACAGCTCAGCAGACAGTATCACACAGGAGAGGATCAGATACACAGCTCAGCAGACAGTATCACACAGGAGAGGATTAGATACACGGCTCAGCAGACAGTATTACACAGGAGAGGATTAGATACACAGCTCAGCAGACAGTATCACACAGGAGGGGATTAGATACACAGCTCAGCAGACAGTATCACACAGGAGAGGATTAGATACACAGCTCAGCAGACAGTATCACACAGGAGAGGATTAGATACACGGCTCAGCAGACAGTATCACACAGGATAGGATTAGATACACGGCTCAGCAGACAGTATCACACAGGAGAGGATTATATACACGGCTCAGCAGACAGTATCACACAGGATAGGATTAGATACACAGCTCAGCAGACAGTATCACACAGGAGAGGATCAGATACACAGCTCAGCAGACAGTATCACACAGGAGAGGATTAGATACACGGCTCAGCAGACAGTATTACACAGGAGAGGATTAGATACACAGCTCAGCAGACAGTATCACACAGGAGGGGATTAGATACACAGCTCAGCAGACAGTATCACACAGGAGAGGATTAGATACACAGCTCAGCAGACAGTATCACACAGGAGAGGATTAGATACACGGCTCAGCAGACAGTATCACACAGGATAGGATTAGATACACGGCTCAGCAGACAGTATCACACAGGAGAGGATTAGATACACAGCTCAGCAGACAGTATCACACAGGAGAGGATTAGATACACAGCTGAGCAGACAGTATCACACAGGAGAGGATCAGATACACAGCTCAGCAGACAGTATCACACAGGAGAGTATTAGATACACAGCTCAGCAGACAGTATCACACAGGAGAGGATCAGATACACGGCTCAGCAGACATTATCACACAGGAGAGGATCAGATACACAGCTCAGCAGACAGTATCACACAGGAGAGGATCAGATACACAGCTCAGCAGACAGTATCACACAGGATGGGATTAGATACACAGCTCAGCACAGACAGTATCACACAGGAGAGGATTAGATACACAGTCAGCAGACAGTATCACACAGGATAGGATTAGATACACAGCTCAGCAGACAGTATCACACAGGAGAGGATTAGATACACAGCTCAGCAGACAGTATCACACAGGATAGGATTAGATACACAGCTCAACAGACAGTATCACACAGGAGAGGATTAGATACAGACACAGGATAGGATTAGATGCATAGTTCAGGGGACAGTATTACACTATTACACAGGCCAGGATTAGATACACAGCAGTATAGTATCACACAGGATAGGATTAGATACACAGCAGTATAGTATCACACAGGATAGGATTAGATACACAGCAGTATAGTATCACACGTGATTACTCTGTAGAAGCTGGGGTGTTGGACATTGCTGGGGTGTTGCTTATTGCTCGTCCTTTCAGCACCGTGTGTCGCTCCCCCTCCTCTGACCCTATCGTTTTGGCCTCTTCTCTTCAGATGTGACGCGCTGTATCACAGCAGAGGTGTCGTCACACTGGGTCCGTCAGCCGCTGATTCCCCGCAGTGATGAGTTACTGTCGTGCGTCACAATGTATAAATAATTCTTAATTCTCATTATTTTCTGCTTTTTTCGGTCCCTGATGAGCCGTGCGCCCGGCGTCCCTTTACCAATAAATCCCCGTACAATAGATGGTCCGGAGCCGAGAGGGCGACGCGTCCTGCCCCCGAGTAAAACTCCACATCTAAGAGAAATAAAATAAATAAATAAATTTACCTTGCTACCTGGAAACCATCATCAAGCTGCTGTTGACAGATCTTGTTTCTATAGTGTTTCTGCCTGTGGTGTGCCAGCGGCAATGGCTACCCCTGTGATCACTACAGGCCCGATAGTGAACAGATAGGAGTTATTTTCCCTTTGTAATATACATTATTGACGTTTGATATGACCCATTTAATCACATAGGAATATATATTACTGCCTGGAAACTGTCAGCAAGTTGCTGTTGATTGATCTTATTCAGAATTTAATTGTATATACGGAAAAAAAATAAAGTTTTATAATGTAAACCGTTTTGTCCTGCAACAGAAAAAGAGGTGCAACGTGGAAACTGTCAGCAAGTTGCTGTTAACGGATCTTTAGAAATTAATTTTAAAGAAAAGTGCTAACAATTAGACTTTAATATGAAGGATTTGAAAAAAAACAAACCCCATGGTTGTTTCTTCCCTGTCCATTGGTGGAGCTACCTGTAAACTGTCAAAAAGTTGCTGTTGATGGATCTTATGCAGGGTGTCATGTAGAACTGTTGAAGGGTCTTCATCCCCCTCCTCTTCTTTACCAGCCACAGGTTGTCATGACGATTAACTGATTGGCCTGGAAGCTTAAGGTATTTATGACTTTGGGTGATGGTAGAACTAAAGCCAAAAGCTGCAGAGAAAGACAATTCTTTGTAATATTGGCGGGAAAACTCCCAAAGCAGGTTTTGAAGTGCAACTTTAATGCTAGAAAGATGAAAAACACATTGCCAGAATCCCTGCGTCGTGCGGAACCCAGCGCACCGTCTCACCTGACGGGGAGATCGTCAGAATCACGACAAATTAGTATTGGCCACTAAAATTGTGCTAGAGGTGTTGTGTTTGGTATCAATGTAACTGTAAAATCGAGATATTAAATATGACGCTAATATCTTTCACCTGTGTGACCCAGGAGCAAAGATATGAAAAACCCTAGAATTATGGAACTCTGTGAACATCAGAGCACAGCCCACAAGTGACTGTAAAATGATGTCACAGGCAAGGGGGGCTAGTAAGAGCATAAGAGACAGTTCCTGTCTGGGGGGCTCAGTCAGCACGAGGAGGGCATCATGAAGGGTGATGCTGGCCAATTCTAACATCTTCTTCTCTTGGAGACCCTCCCTCCATAAGCTTGGACGTCACTTCTATGGCACGAGTTTAGTAAGTTTCACGTTTATACCTTTTATTTTAATGTAACTGTTATGCCGTAATGTGTATTGTTCCCTTTTGTAAATTCTTGTATATTCTTTAAACACTGCCTATTTTCGGATTAAATATATAAAAATTTAAGAGTTTCTTTCCTTATGCTTTATATACGAATCCAAAACCCCGAAGGGCCTTATGCTATCTGAAACGGGTTCCCAGCTACCTGTAGAAAGTCTGGGTGGTGGCAGCGTAATTGTTATTGCATAGAATTATTGGAGTGCCATCATTAAGGGTACCGAGGTATATAAATATTCCACCAGCAGGAATCAGAGATATACATTTACCCTTGCTGTGAGACCTCCAATATTTGGCATTCTCAGCTCAGCAGCCTCATCTTATGCATTGTCCTGCAGTACCAAAAGTGGCCTGCAGACAAGGGGGGGCGCTAGAGAGTAGTCGCGTGTAACAAATCAGTGAACAGCTGCGGATTTCTGAGGGACTTCCCCGCCTGTTCGTGACAAATTGGTAGCAGCGGTGGGATATATAAAGCATTAGTGATCTGGTTTGAGCAATCATCCCTGTCACTAAAAACTTGCAAAAGTTTTGAGGATTGAACTCAGTGTTTAAATATACCTGGAACAATACTGTACGTGTAGCAGTTACCCCCTCCCCTTCTCTCTTGTTTTCTATCCTATCTTTTATTTGGCAATTATGGAGGCTGTGTCAGAAGCCTGGTACAATCAGCAGAAGAAGGAAGTTCTTGCTGCACTCTGCAGATCCAAGTTGATTGATGGCCATGGCAAAACGAGGCAGGACCTCATTAAAGAACTTTTACAATGGGACGCAGAGCACGTTCATTCCCCCAGTGCTGGAGAAGAGGAGGCAAGCCAAGCCCAGGATAGTGCTTCTGCAGAGTCCCCACCATCAACTGCAAGCCAGAGCAGTGACCGGGGCAACATGGACTCTTTCCTGAAGATGGCTCTACAACAATTCGCTGCAGATGACCGGCAGGGACGGCTAAACCTCATTCAGCAATATCGAGAGGCTGAGAGAGCCGAGCGAGAGGCTGAGAGAGCCAAGCGAGAGGCTGAGAGAGCCGAGCGAGAGGCTGAGAGAGCCGAGCGCCAGGCTCAGGCCGAGCGAGAGGCTGAGAGAGCCGAGCGAGAGCGCCAAGCCCAGAGAGACCATGAATTGAATATCCTCAAAGCCCGGCAGCAGACATCTTCCTCACTAAACGGTGAGTCCAATAATGCCAGCAGCTTTAAGCCCCGACCGGAGCACTTTCCTGTGATGGAAAAGGACGGGAATTTGGACACCTTTCTGAGGGGATTTGAAAAGACTTGCTTGCAGTACCAGTTGCCCTCAACACAATGGGCACAATACTTAACCCCAGGGCTGCGAGGCAAGGCCCTGGACGCGTTTGCCAGTCTCCCTCAAGAGCAGAGTGGAGACTATGGGGCCATAAAGCAGGCCCTAGTACGGAAGTATCAGCTGACTCCGGAGGTGTACCGAAAAAAATTCCGGACCCTCCAGCTCGGACCTCATGACAGCTACAGCGATTTGGAGGGTGGGCTCCAGCGCACCTTTGACCAGTGGATCCAAGGACTGTCCGTTACAACCTTTGAGGAGTTAAAGGACCTCATGGTGAAGGACCAACTCCTACACGTCTGTCCTGTGGAGGTTCGACAGTTTGTTATGGACCGAGAGCCCAAGGAGGCCTCAAAAGCAGCCCAGATTGCCGACGCCTATGTGGCCAACCGTGCATCGGAGGTGCGGAAGCCGTCCACCACTAGCTGGAAAGGGGGTAAGATGACAACTACAACCACCCCTGCCCCTACCAGCCGACCTCCCGTAGGTCCTGTTTCATCCACCAGTGCCCGGCCCACCTCTGACACTCGCAGGTGTTTTTCCTGCAACCAGCCTGGACACCTCAGCTCTGGTTGCCCAGAGAGGCAGAAGAGGAACCCCACATCCAAGGCCCAAGGGCCTACTGGAACTGTCCTGTTGGCAAGGAAGGCGGGTGGTAGGGCTTGCGAAAACCTACACCCCGTCACCGTAGGCGGAACCCCCACTGTGGGGCTCAAGGACACTGGGGCCGACAGAACACTGGTCCGCCCTGAACTGGTACCCCCTGAAAACTTTATCCCGGGAAAACTCCTGACTGTCGCCTTGGCGGGGGGTGTCCACCAATCCTTCCCAATGGCCCTTATTCCCCTCGACTGGGGTGCTGGGAGAGGGTGGAGGGAAGTGGGGGTGGATGAACATCTACCAACCAATGTTTTATTGGGGACTGATCTGGTGCGATTAGTTGCACAATTTCTCCCTGATGATCCTCCCGAATCCAAAAAGTCAGGTGATACAAATGTTGTTGATCAGTCATGTGATGCAAATGTTGTTAAATCATGTGATGCCAATGTTGTTGATAAGTCATGCGACCCGAATGCGGATACCCAGAACGTAATTACAAATGTTGTGCATGGTAATAAAGTGGAGATTTGTACAGGGGAACTCAGCCATGCCACGCGGCAGGGTGACGTGGCTGAGGACGACCCCAAGGTAGCAAGTGTCTGTACCGACAGAGATGGAGGAAGACATGAGAACCACGAGGACAGTGGTCAAATGCAACTGAGCAGTGTCACAGCGGACAGTGACACAGCCAGTAGTACCTGTCAGGCTGATGGGGAAGAGTGGTTATTCCCCGGGGAGACAGCCTTCATCGGTGCTGTCACCCGCAGTCAGAGTGCCCAGAACGCAAATGAAACCCTGCCTTCTGACACCTCTTCACCCAGAGGGATAACGGAACTGGTGATGGACCCAGAGCAGGTCCCAGAGGGTCCCGGTGAGGTTGGAACCTTAACGTCACTTTTGGCTGCCTCTAGCCAAGAGTTTCAGGTGGCTCTACGAACTGATGCCAGTCTAGAGACGTTAAGGGACCTCGCAGAGAAGCCCTCTTCCGAGACCGATAAGGAGAGGGTATTCTGGGACCAGGGAAAGTTGTACCGGGAGACAATTCCCTGTAACCCCCAACAAGAGTGGCTGAAGGAAAAACAGCTGGTGGTGCCTCACCGCTTTAGGAGTGAGTTGCTGCGGATTGCCCATGAGATCCCACTCGCCGGACACTTGGGGGTTAGCAAAACCAAGGCCCGGCTGTCTCACCACTTCTATTGGCCCAAAATGGGGACAGATGTTGCCAACTACTGCCGCTCCTGTATCACATGTCAAAGAGTGGGAAAGTCAGGGCCTGCTCCCAAAGCTCCCCTGATCTCTTTGCCGGTGATAGAAGAGCCTTTCCAGAGGGTCGCTGTGGACATTGTCGGGCCTCTGGCCGTCCCCAGCAGCTCTGGAAAACGGTTCGTCCTTACTGTGATAGACTATGCTACCCAGTATCCGGAGGCAGTGGCTCTGTCCTCAGTTAGAGCCGATAAGGTGGCAGATGCCCTCTTGACCATATTCTCCCGAGTAGGATTTCCCAGGGAGATGCTTACCGACCAGGGGACTCAGTTCATGTCTCGTCTAATGGAGGCTCTCTGTAAGAAAATGCAGGTGCGGCATCTGATATCAAGCGCTTATCACCCACAGACCAATGGTTTGTGTGAGCGATTTAATGGTACCCTTAAGCAGATGCTTAAGATGCTGGTTGAGTCACATGGACGCGACTGGGAGCGGTATCTCTCACACCTGCTGTTTGCCTACAGAGAGGTACCACAGGCCTCAACGGGATTTTCTCCCTTCGAGCTCCTGTATGGCAGACGAGTCCGGGGGCCTCTTGGTCTGGTAAGGGAATCCTGGGAAGAGGAACTGAATTCCCCAGAAGTGTCCGTTGTGGAGTATGTCATTCGGCTCCGTGACAAAATGCAGTCAATGACGCAGATGGTGCATGAGAATATGGCGCAAGCCCAGGCCAGCCAGAAGCGATGGTACGACCAACACGCTCGAGAGCGGGTGTACGAAGTGGGTCAGAAGGTGTGGGTCCTAGTCCCAATGACCCAGAACAAGCTTCAGGCGGCCTGGGAGGGTCCATACCTGGTGCATCAGCGCCTCAATGATGTAAACTACGTGGTCACCATCGACCATGTCAGGAAGAGGCAAAAGGTCTTCCATGTCAACATGATGAAAGCTCATCATGACAGGGAAGCCTTTGCCCTTCCTGTGTGTAGTCTTCCCGAGGAATCCGAAAGTGAAGTCTTGGTGGACTTGCTCGCCTCGGCCCGGGATGGAGGGTCGATCGAGGAGGCGGCATTCAACCCACAGCTATCCTTGGACCAAAAGTCCCAGCTGCGGGAGGTATTCCGGCCCTACCTGATGACCTTCACGAATGTCCCAGGGAAGACATCCCTAGCCACCCACCAGGTGGACACAGGGAGTCATTCCCCAGTTCGTCAACCCCCATACCGTGTCTCCCTAGAGGTACAAAAGGACATAAAAAGGGAGATCGATGAAATGCTAGTCCTGGGAGTGATCCAGAGGTCCAAAAGTGCATGGGCCTCGCCTGTAGTCTTGGTTCCCAAAAAGGACCGGACAACCCGGTTCTGTGTGGACTACAGGAGGCTAAATGCAATCACAGCACCCGATGCGTACCCAATGCCACGCATCGATGAGTTACTGGATTGCTTAGCCGGGGCCCGGTACCTGACCATCATGGACCTGAGTCGAGGGTACTGGCAGATTCCTATGTCCAAGGAAGCACAGGAAAGGTCCGCCTTCATCACCCCATTTGGGCTGTATGAATCCCTTGTCATGCCCTTTGGCATGAGAAATGCTCCTGCCACTTTCCAGCGATTGGTCGACCAGCTGCTCGAGGGACTAGGAGGGTTTGCAGTAGCTTACCTGGATGACATTGCCATCTTTAGTCCCACTTGGGAGGAACACCTGGGGCACCTGGAGCAGGTGCTCAGGCGGATCCAAAGCGCTGGTCTGACTATAAAGCCAGGGAAGTGTCAGATCGGCATGACGGAGGTACAGTACCTTGGACACAGAGTGGGTGGCGGGACCCTGAAACCAGAGCCAGGGAAGGTTGATGCCATCACCTCCTGGCCTACCCCCAAGTCAAAGAAGCAGGTGATGTCCTTCTTGGGTACGGCAGGGTACTATAGGAAGTTCGTTCCTAACTATAGTGCTCTTGCTAAGCCGTTGACGGACCTCACCAAAAAGAAGCTACCGCAAGTAGTCACCTGGACAGATGACTGTGAACGGTCCTTCAGGGCACTAAAAGCTGCCCTCGCCAGTCCCCCAATCCTACAAGCTCCGGACTTCACCCGACGGTTCATAGTTCAGACAGATGCCAGTGCGTTTGGCCTTGGTGCAGTACTCAGCCAGGTAAATGGGAAAGGAGAAGAGCATCCGGTGATGTTTCTCAGCCGCAAGCTCTTATCCCGGGAAGTGGACTACGCCACTGTGGAGAAGGAGTGCCTCTCTATAGTGTGGGCCCTGCGGAAACTGCAGCCCTACCTATATGGACGCAACTTCACCATAGTGACAGACCACAACCCTCTCAGCTGGCTACATCGGGTGGCCGGCGACAATGGTAAGCTACTGCGGTGGAGCTTGGCACTACAGCAGTATGACTTTACCATTCAACACAGGAAGGGTGTTGAGCATGGCAACGCTGATGGGCTGTCCCGGCAGGGGGATGCCAGCGAGGTAGGCTTAGGAGACGATTGGCAAATCAATCTCCCATGCTACCTCAAAAAGGGGGAGGTGTCATGTAGAACTGTTGAAGGGTCTTCATCCCCCTCCTCTTCTTTACCAGCCACAGGTTGTCATGACGATTAACTGATTGGCCTGGAAGCTTAAGGTATTTATGACTTTGGGTGATGGTAGAACTAAAGCCAAAAGCTGCAGAGAAAGACAATTCTTTGTAATATTGGCGGGAAAACTCCCAAAGCAGGTTTTGAAGTGCAACTTTAATGCTAGAAAGATGAAAAACACATTGCCAGAATCCCTGCGTCGTGCGGAACCCAGCGCACCGTCTCACCTGACGGGGAGATCGTCAGAATCACGACAAATTAGTATTGGCCACTAAAATTGTGCTAGAGGTGTTGTGTTTGGTATCAATGTAACTGTAAAATCGAGATATTAAATATGACGCTAATATCTTTCACCTGTGTGACCCAGGAGCAAAGATATGAAAAACCCTAGAATTATGGAACTCTGTGAACATCAGAGCACAGCCCACAAGTGACTGTAAAATGATGTCACAGGCAAGGGGGGCTAGTAAGAGCATAAGAGACAGTTCCTGTCTGGGGGGCTCAGTCAGCACGAGGAGGGCATCATGAAGGGTGATGCTGGCCAATTCTAACATCTTCTTCTCTTGGAGACCCTCCCTCCATAAGCTTGGACGTTACTTCTATGGCACGAGTTTAGTAAGTTTCACGTTTATACCTTTTATTTTAATGTAACTGTTATGCCGTAATGTGTATTGTTCCCTTTTGTAAATTCTTGTATATTCTTTAAACACTGCCTATTTTCGGATTAAATATATAAAAATTTAAGAGTTTCTTTCCTTATGCTTTATATACGAATCCAAAACCCCGAAGGGCCTTATGCTATCTGAAACGGGTTCCCAGCTACCTGTAGAAAGTCTGGGTGGTGGCAGCGTAATTGTTATTGCATAGAATTATTGGAGTGCCATCATTAAGGGTACCGAGGTATATAAATATTCCACCAGCAGGAATCAGAGATATACATTTACCCTTGCTGTGAGACCTCCAATATTTGGCATTCTCAGCTCAGCAGCCTCATCTTATGCATTGTCCTGCAGTACCAAAAGTGGCCTGCAGACAAGGGGGGGCGCTAGAGAGTAGTCGCGTGTAACAAATCAGTGAACAGCTGCGGATTTCTGAGGGACTTCCCCGCCTGTTCGTGACACAGGGATAGCAATAAGTTGAAGGGTTTTGTACAAGATTATAAAAACCATGGATTCTTCCTTTCTAAACCGGGACCACGCCTATCTTTTGATTGTTAAACCTGGAAACTGTTAACAAGCTGCTGTTGATGGATCCTGTTTAGAAACCAGCTGTAAAAAAGGGGAAATAATGTTGTACGGAATGAGAAAAATATGGTTACTTCTTCCAACAACAGCGCCCAAACCTGTCCCTCTGGTGTGCTCTCTGGAAAGTGTTAACAAGTTGCTGTTGATGGATCTTATTTTAAATTAATTGTTATAGTGGTCAACGCTAATAAGTGAAGGGGTTTTTATGTTTTGTTTTTGTTTTTTTGCCTTCTTCCCATTCCAAACTTGTCCATTGGATGTGATACATGGAAACTGTCAACAAGTTGCTGTTAATGGATCTTATTTTAAAGTAATTGTTACAATGGTCAATGATAATAAGTGAAGGGGGTTTGTATTTTTTTTTTTTCCTTTTTTTTTGTCTTTTTCCAAAAAACTAATATCAAACCTGTCCATTGGATGTGCTACATGGAAACCGTCAGCAAGTTGCTCTTAACGGATCTTTTTAGAAAAGATTTTTAAAAAATGGTAGCAATATTTCAAGACATTTGTAAAGGATTAGAAAAACATGGTCGCTTCTTACAAACAGCAAAGCATCCAGTTCATTGGTCGCTCTACTTGGAAACTGTTAAGCTGCTGTTGACGGATCTTTTTTTTTTTATTATTTTTTAAATTGATTGTGAAAGGATTAACAATGTTTTATGATTGTAAAAGGGTTTGTGCATTATTAGAAAATATTGCTGCCTTCTTCCAAGGACCAGGGTCACACATGTCCACTGGTTGTGCTACATGGAAACAGTCAGCAAGTTGCTTTTGATGGATCTAATTATTTTTTTCATTTTTTTTTTTAGAAAGTAATTGTAAAGAAAGCAGCATGAGAGGAGGTTTATATTGGCTTGGGGACAGAAGGGCCCTGAATGCTGTAGCCGATGGCCGCCTGCGGGTTGCAGACTGCTTCTTTCAGTCATACCGTTCCCACGCACTCAGCAACCTGCAGCGTCAGAGCCGAGATCACAGGAAAACCTCTCAGGAAGTCGCCCCTTGAAACGGGTCACCGTCTGCATCCTGTCACGAAGGTGCCGCCTGAGCCCCGTCCTGTGTGGCGCCAACTCTCAGCTTCAATAACCCTGCGGGGCTGACTGCACTCTGCAGGAGATTGTAGGGCTGTTTGTGGCAGCCTGTATTCCGTCTTTAAAGGGGCAGATCGCCTCCACCTCCTCTCTGCTATTGTCAGAGCAGTCCTCCGCCCCGGCCTCCCCTCTATGATGGAAACATGGTATGACCCATCAGCAGAATACAGGCTGCCACAAACAGCACCAACTTTTACCTTTTTATTTATATGGCGTGGCTCCTTTAAGAAAATACTAAATATATTCATCAAAGATGATCCAAAGTCGGGTCTGGAGGGCGTATTGGGTAAGGAGATGGTGTCGCTATGGCAACAGAGGGGTGACTGACGCTTTCCTGCCAACGACTCGAGCGCTAATTGTGTGAGCCGCGGTTTTACGGCAGAAGCTGCTGCTGCGGAGCCTCGTTACTGGGAGGGAAGGACGGTCGTTAGCGCGGGGCGAGCGGGTCACTACTAACGCAGGCGTGACATCACGGAGTGACGTGAGCGCGGGGGCTACTTAACCCCTTGTGTGGACTTCCCTGAGGGGGTTAATTTATTTTTCTCAGCACTTTACAGCCATTCTTCTGCGTCCTGGTACCTGAATGGTTAATCAGATTCTCACAGAATAAACTATTACATGTCCGTCCCTCTGAACGAGCCGAATACAGACAACAGGGGCAGAAGTGTGTGCGCCCGGGGCCCGCCGTACTGCACCTTTAAGAGTCCAGGACCCCAAAAGTGCCCGTCAGGGGAGTAACCAGGGGATTATATGCACTGACCCCCCCCCCCCCCCCCCTCATGAGGGCACAGTCACACTGCACAAATGGGTACATGATGTGAATGAGATCGATCGGCGGCGGGCGCATGGACTTCTGCAAGATCCATTCTCCTGAAAGGAAGAGCACAGTAATGTCTGCAACAAAGTCCTCCCCTATAGGAACATATAGTATATAAGTAGTGGAAATGGCGGTAATATGCTATATAAGGGTAGTGTATATGGCGGTAATACAGTATATAAGCAGAGTGTAATGTGGTGGTAATATATACTGTAAGTGTAGTGTATATGGTGGTAATACGCTATATAAGGAGAGGGTATATGGCAGTAATACGCTATATAAGGAGAGGGTATATGGCAGTAATACGCTATATAAGGAGAGGGTATATGGCGGTAATACGCTATATAAGGAGAGGGTATATGGCGGTAATACGCTATATAAGGAGAGGGTATATGGCGGTAATACGCTATATAAGGAGAGTGTATATGGCGGTAATACGCTATATAAGGAGAGTGTATATGGCGGTAATACGCTATATAAGGAGAGTGTATATGGCGGTAATACGCTATATAAGGAGAGTGTATATGGCGGTAATACGCTATATAAGGAGGGTATATGGCGATAATACGCAATATAAGGAGAGAGTATATGGCGGTAATACGCAATATAAGGAGAGGGTATATGGCGGTAATACGCTATATAAGGAGAGGGTATATGGCGGTAATATGCTATATAAGCAGAGTAGTATATGGTGGTAATACAGTAAAAGTATAGTGTGTATATAGCTGTAATGCACAATATAAGCATAGTGTATTTGGCGGTAATACACTATATAAGTAGCGTATATATGGCGGTAATACACTATATAAGTAGTGTATATGGCAGTAATATGCTATATAAGGAAAATGTATATGGCAGTACTACGCTATAAAAGTAAAGTGTATGTGGCGGTATTATGTTATATACGGAGAGTGTATATGGCGGTTATACAGTATATAAGTGTAGTGTATATGGCGGTAATACGCTATATAAGGAGAGTGTATATGGCAGTAATACGCTATATAAGGAGAGTGTAGGTGGCGGTAATATGCTATATAAGGAGAGTGTATATGGCGGTAATGCAGATCTGGTCATATACTCACTGTCTGCGCATACCTCGGTGCGCACAGTGTCTGCTGTATTCTCGGGATTGTGGATCGATATCAGATACGCGGATAATCTCCATCACATTTTTAACCCTCTCCCTCCCTCTTCCTTCTTACAGTACAGGATTGGACAGCTGTACACAATCAGTAAGCACAGCCACCAGGAGAGCGACAGAGGCGAGGGCGTGGAGGTGATGGAGAACCGGGCACATCATGACCCTGTGTATGGAGATGGGCAGTACACGGAGAAGCGGGTGCACCTGTCCAGGTAAGGGGCGCGATATAGTGGAGCACTGCGCTGCCTGCCACTATGGTGACGTGTATTGAAATTCAGGTACGAGGAGAAGTTAGCTACTTCCCCTCACTTCAATATCCCAGCATTCATAGTAATGTGGGTGGAGCCTATGGACTGTGTGACCCAAGTATGTGAGAAGCAATATGGCTGACAGGAAATGCTAGTCAGGCAGCTACTTCCTGTGCTGAGATCACAGCGTGTCTGTCATACGGGGGATATGGAGATGAGATGACTCACGATGAGTCCAGGACCGGCCAATAAACCTCGTCAGGATGGAGCAGATGGGCACAAATGGCAGGAATCGCTGCGGATAGTGCCAGCTGGGGGAGGGGGTGCTGTTATACTCTGTGCTGCTGTGACATTATTCACCATGTAATATCACACATTCTCCATTTTCCTCCTCAAAGCACAGCACCGGCCCATCATTGTATGAATGAACAGTGCGCTGCCTGAAATACTCTGTGCCGCTGTGGGATCCTGCTCCATCTAATACTGGTGTAGGCCTCACACCGGGCACAGCTCCTGTCACATACAGCCCTGTCCTCACTAACCCCACATCACAGGACAGGACATGACTGCTGGGGTGCTCCTGAAATACTCTGTGCTGCTGGGGGGTCCTATTCCATCTGATACTGGTGTAGTCCTCACACCGGGCACAGCTCCTGTCCCATACAGCCCTGTCCTCACTAACCTCCCCATCACAGGACAGGACATGACTGCTGGGGTGCTCCTGAAATACTCTGTGCTGCTGTGGGGTCCTATTCCATCTGATACTGGTGTAGTCCTCACACCAGGGCACCGCTCCTGTCCCATACAGCCCTGTCCTCACTATCACAGGAGAGGACATGGCTGTGGCTGTTCTCCTGAAATACTCTGTGCCGCTTGGGGATCCTGTTCATGTAATATGTGCCGCCCCTGCAGCGGACCGAACTGCTCGAATCCGGGGTTGGTGATTACTCGTGCCTCGAGGGTCTCCGGACACGGGGGCTAAGTGCCACACTCAAATGGAAAAGGGGGTATTTACAGTGGATAGGTATAGTTTGTGACGCCACCCATGGTGTACGGTAATTGGGAGTACCGCCGCTGCCGTTGGGAGTACCCGGGGTGATGGAGTGAGGCAGCAAGGTGTCGTCATCCTCCACAGGTAGGGGAAGGCCCCGGGACTTTGGATGGTGTGATGGGGTGCAGGGGGAGTGCAGGCTCGCTGGTTGCAGGGGTCAGTCGGGTACTCACTCAGCAATAAAGCAGATGCTGACAATCGGGTAAACCAAGTCTCTGGGTGCCGCTGTCTCCTGAGGGGAGCTCGTCCGGGTCCTGTCCCCGGCAGCTCTGCCGGTGGTCCGTAACCAGCAGAGTTCAAAAGTTTAGATTGTCCGTTGTAGCCCAGTAGCTTGGAGCTGTCCGGACCCCACTCCCCACTATGGCTAAGTGAAGGAGCCTGCTCTCAGGGGCTCACGCTTGGGATTTCAGTGGGCCGCTTGTTTGGAAAGCCCTATCCCCCTTGTTGCGCTAGTGCCCCCGATCTCTGAGCTTGGTGGGTACAGTCCATAAAGGCCCTGTCCTCCGCAGGTTAATTGTCGGGTCGCCTGAAGCTTCTCCCCGACCTAGGGTCCGTGTACCACGACGTGCCTTCGGTCCCGGACCGGTAATAGGACCAGGCTGCTGACCGTCGTCTTCGACGGGTTCCAGGCACCGAGCCTCAATCCTCTGCGACCGGGGGTCCGACTCCTCTAGGTCCAGACCACCGTCTGCGACCTAGTTTACTTCTCCCCTGGGAGCTACAACTCCCCGCTTCCTCAGAGCTCCTCACAGCTCGAGGGCTATCACTCAACTGACACCTCCCACCTCCCTGCCTGACCCCTAGGTGCACGGCCCTATCCCTGCTTAAGCAGCCCACAGGTGTGCCTCACAGGTGTGCCTCACAGGTGTGGTGCAAGGTGTATCTAGGATTTGTGAATGCTGGTGGAGGCAGCACCGCAGGATGGAGACCCAGAACCATGGGGGGTTGAGCCCTACACGGGGAGGGCAGATTGTGCAGAACCCTGTGACGACCTGAATAGTCCAAGCGTCACAAATACTGGTGTAGGCCTCACACCGAGGAACCGCTCCTGTCACATACAGCCCTGTCCTCACTAACCCCACATCACAGGGATCAGCAGGACATGGCTGTGCTCCTGAAATACTCTGTGTCGCTGTGATCAGGCTGACACATCTGTTCTGCACCTTCCTTGTGTCCCCCTGGCATCTGGGGGGATTCGGCCTAGTGGTGTTCCCATGAGTTCAGCACCTCGGACAGCGGCTGGGAGGGATGTGGAAGTCGCCAGTTTCAGCCTCTCGCTGGTGAATGACCCTGACTCCGGGGGCTTCGGGGGGTCCACCCAAATCCAAAATCATCGCATCAACTGCACTGCAAGGAAATTAGATTGCAAGCTCTTCTGGGGCAGAGACGAGTGCTGGGGTTTACTCAGTAACTGACCACATCATATATCCTGTATACTCTGTATATTAATAATGATATGCTGTTGTCCTCTGTTATCAGCCACTTTTGCTGTAAGCATTAACTGCTGCTGCCTTTAGCATTGTATGAAATATGTGCTGCTTTGATACCGCCCCCTGCTGTGCAGGTGACTGCAGTCTATCATTCGCTGTTATCAGCCATTTAAAAATGCTGATTTTTGGCTAGCTAATGTCTCACCTCCCGGTTATCAGCCATTCCAGCCTGGGATGAGGCTGACTGTAAAACAGGAGTAGATCTATGGCTCCCTGTTATCAGCCATTACTGAGGGAGGAGACTGTACTCACTTGTCCTACAATCTATTACCCTCTGTTATCAGCCATTACTAAGGAGAGGAGACTGTAGGACAGGTGAGTACCATCTATTACTCCCTGTTATCAGCAATTGTAAAATGTTGACTTTAGGGAAGATGCATGATTCTATTGCTCCCTGTTATCAGCCCTTCCAGACTGGGGCAAGAATGATTGTAAAAGAGATGAATACTGTCTATTGTTCTCTGTTATCTGCCATTTCAGGTTGGGAAGAGACATCTGTAGTGTTCTTTGATAAGTGGCAGTAATGTCACCATCCTCCTCCCCCGATCTCTTATAGCTGGTGTCGGGGGTCTCCATCGCCCTCTGGTCCTGGGGTCTGCTTTGGCCCATATGAGAAGACCAGGACTATTAATGACCGGTGATATTGGGGGTCCTTCAGGGGATCTTGCATTGGGGTCCGCTGTTGCTGAAGTCTTAAGGGTTAATATGACCCTTTAAGGAACAGGCAATGTTATAACGCAATTTGTGTTTCCATAACAACGGCATATACTTTGCGAGGGGTTAAACGTGACGGGTGACAGTCTCCTATACCCACCTATGAAATATCACGATTCCCCCCCACCGTCACGATGCGAGCGAGCGCCGCAGGTACAAAAGGTCAAATGTCACCCATCACCAGAGACAAAGATGGCGGCCGACTCTCTGTACCAGCCGGGGAGATATATATGTGTGTAATTCTAACGCTGATTTGAGGTGCCTGGCCCTTTAAATGGATGCGCACAGCGATGGCGGTTTTGGCCGCAGAGTTGCTATTTTCAGTTTTTTCTCGGCAGAAGTGAATTTTTAATGGGTTTCCAGCTGGAAATAGCCGCGGTTATTATAATCCGGGGACACGGGGGACAGGTCTTGCGGCCGCGGCGCTCCCACGGGGCGCAGCCAGCGCATACACAATTGATATCCAGGTAGAAGTATCACACCCGCCAGCCACCCGGGGAATTGTCACAGGCGGGAGGTGAAGTGTGGGGGAGGGGCGCTGACAGCATCAGGACCGCTATTTATAGCATCCGCCATCGCACACGGATCTATTTATAGAAACAGTAAGTGGGTCCCTGATGACAGGCGGCGTCTTATACCGGCCCCCTCCGCTCCGCCGCTCATTCACAACCTTCACCGGGGTCCTAATGAATCAGGAGGGGGGGTTCTTGCCTGACATTGATTTTCTCTAGGGCGCCCGGGTCACGGTAAAAATAGAAAACTATCAATTCTCGCCCTCTTCCCCCCATTGATGGCGCGGAGGGAGGGGTCCGCTCCCAGGATTAATTACATGTCATCTGCATGAGTGTAATCAATACATGGCGCTAATGGGGGCGCGCGGGGGGCGTAAGAAGAAGTCACCAATATCCAGCTCGAAAGGGACTGATATAGAAATATATACTGTATATATACTAAAAGGAGAAAAGTATGTGCACCCTCCACATCACCAGCCATCCTCAATTCTGCCCCTTCATCCAGAAGACCATTTCTGAGCCCAATACTGATGTTGGGGGAGGACGGGCTCACCGTCTCTGTACTACGATGGGGCTGACAAGCTCTGTGTGGCCGACATGTTCTTCCCTCTCTATGGAATTGTGCTTGGTGATGTATGGCTCGGCATTGTGCTTGGTGATGTACGGCTCGGCATTGTGCTTGGTGATGTATGGCTCAGCATTGTGCTTGGTGATGTACGGCTCGGCATTGTGCTTGGTGATGTACGGCTCAGCATTGTGCTTGGTGATGTATGGCTTGGCATTGTGCTTGGTGATGTACGGCTCGGCATTGTGCTTGGTGATGTACGGCTCGGCATTGTGCTTGGTGATGTATGGCTTGGCATTGTGCTTGGTGATGTACGGCTCGGCATTGTGCTTGGTGATGTATGGCTCAGCATTGTGCTTGGTGATGTATGGCTCGGCATTGTGCTTGGTGATGTACGGCTCAGCATTGTGCTTGGTGATGTATGGCTCGGCATTGTGCTTGGTGATGTACGGCTCGGCATTGTGCTTGGTGATGTATGGCTCGGCATTGTGCTTGGTGATGTATGGCTCGGCATTGTGCTTGGTGATGTACGGCTCGGCATTGTGCTTGGTGATGTACGGCTCGGCATTGTGCTTGGTGATGTATGGCTCGGCATTGTGCTTGGTGATGTACGGCTCGGCATTGTGCTTGGTGATGTACGGCTCAGCATTGTACTTGGTGATGTATGGCTCGGCATTGTGCTTGGTGATGTATGACTCAGCATTGTGCTTGGTGATGTACGGCTCGGCCTTGTGCTTGGTGATGTACGGCTCGGCATTGTGCTTGGTGATGTATGGCTCGGCATTGTGCTTGGTGATGTACGGCTCGGCATTGTGCTTGGTGATGTACGGCTCCGCATTGTGCTTGGTGATGTACGGCTCGGCATTGTGCTTGGTGATGTATGGCTCGGCATTGTGCTTGGTGATGTATGGCTCGGCATTGTGCTTGGTGATGTACGGCTCAGCATTGTGCTTGGTGATGTATGGCATCATAATACCCCATTACAGCTTATGCTCCTGAGCTTCACTTAGGCCTCGGCCCCTTTAAGTGTCCAGTTCACATTGTCCTGGTGCCTTTATTAGGGGCAGGCTCAGTCTCTCCAATATTTCCTTTATTTTTATGACAGATCCTATCATTTGCTCCCTAGCAACACATTACACCTGGTTACAGTCCCTACCAGAAGATGGTTGCTATGGACTTTCTAACAACCAATCAGATTTTAATTCTCATATTTCACAAGCACTTTGGCAAATGAAAGCAGCCACGTGATTGGTTGCCATGGTCTCCCCGTTGTGTGGTATCTGCAGTATTGGTTTTCACCTCTTTTTTTTGTTTTGCAGTAAGTTACCCAGCTGGGCCCGAGCCGTGGTTCCTCGGATGTTCTACGTGTGTGAAAAAGCCTGGAACTACTACCCCTACACGGTGACAGGTACCTCCACCATCACACTGCGCTGGGAGCCAATCACAGCTCAGCTTTCATTTCTAATCCAGCATCAGAGACATGAAAGATGATTTCTGATTGGTTGCTATGGCTCTAATGGCCGCTCTTCTCTCTGCCATCCCGGTGTTGCCGGCGGCCATTTTATATGTATATCTGACTATATCTGTTTTAAAGGGGCATATAATGGTTATTTGTGGGGGGTATAATGTAAAAAATACTAATAAAAATTTGTGGTTACCTATAGCAACCAATTGACGAGCAGTTGCCGTGGGTAACACATGACCCTCACAAGTTTTATTTTTCTCATTTTTTTTATATTAACCCTTCGTCGTCCGGCTCGCCCACCACAGAGTATACGGTAAGATACGGCGAATATCTGAAGAGTTGGTGGTTGCAGCTTTGGATGTGACTGGAGGACGTTATAACGCTCTGTTTTCTCTCCAGTGCTCGTTCCTTCCGAAATTCTCCATCCACATCGAGACCAGATATTCGGACGACTGCGGCGATAACGACAGTGTAGGTGGCGTCCGGACCCCCCCTCCCCATCTCCGCCGCCCCTCATATTGATCCGGGCATCGTCTTCATGGTTTCTTGCAGATCTTCAGCGCGGAGGCAGCAGATGAGGCCCACGAGGTGACGCACCTGGACATCGCATATGACGAGATCCCGGAGCGATACTACAAGAGCACCGAGGTGATCACTGGGAGGAAGGGATGTGTGGCTGATAACAGGGAGCAATAGACTCGGACAGGTGCATATGTTACATTCTACATGTTCTTCCCCTGTGCTTTTGACTTCGGTGCCTCCTGGTGGCCATTAGTGGTATTGCAGATTTTCTTTTCTTGTTTTGGGGGGGTGGGTTGTGGATCGGACGCCCTTTGTTCATTCTTGTAACCAGTCGGTGATACGGCGCCATTGATCTCAGTGTGCTGGGGTCTGAGCGGTATAGGGGTCCGCTTCTCCCATACACCCCCCCCCATATGCCAGACGCCGCACTCCCCCCATAGTGACGGCTCAGAGGCAATCTCGCCCAGATCTCCTCCGTCTTCCACAGCAGAATGTTCTTCTCTTCTGCTTCCATATGTCTCCAAAGAACATTCACCGGAGCCAGGGAACACGACCAAGACTTATCCGGAGAACACAGCGAGACTCCCCCTCTATACAGCCCGCATCTATCCTCTATATATACCCTCTATACAGCCCGCATCTATCCTCCCCCTCTATACAGCCCGCATCTATCCTCCCCCTCTATACAGCCCGCATCTATCCTCTATATATACCCTCTATACAGCCCGCATCTATCCTCTATATATACCCTCTATACAGCCCGCATCTATCCTCCCCCTCTATACAGCCCGCATCTATCCTCTATATATACCCTCTATACAGCCCGCATCTATCCTCTATATATACCCTCTATACAGCCCGCATCTATCCTCCCCCTCTATACAGCCCGCATATATCCTCTATATATACCCTCTATACAGCCCGCATCTATCCTCCCCCTCTATACAGCCCGCATCTATCCTCCCCCTCTATACAGCCCGCATCTATCCTCTATATATACCCTCTATACAGCCCGCATCTATCCTCTATATATACCCTCTATACAGCCCGCATCTATCCTCCCCCTCTATACAGCCCGCATATATCCTCTATATATACCCTCTATACAGCCCGCATCTATCCTCCCCCTCTATACAGCCCGCATATATCCTCTATATATACCCTCTATACAGCCCGTATCTATCCTCTCCTCTATATATACCCTCTATACAGCCGCATCTATCCTCTCCTCTATATATACCCTCTATACAGCCCGCATCTATCCTCTATATATACCCTCTATACAGCCCGCATCTATCCTCTATATATACCCACTATACAGCACGCATCTATCCTCTATATATACCCTCTATACAGCCCGCATCTATCCTCCCCCTCTATACAGCCCGCATCTATCCTCTATATATACCCTCTATACAGCCTGTATCTATCCTTTCCTCTATATATACCCTCTATACAGCCGCATCTATCCTCTCCTCTATATATACCCTCTATACAGCCCGCATCTATCCTCTATATATACCCTCTATACAGCCCGCATCTATCCTCCCCCTCTATAAAGCCCGCATATATCCTCTATATATACCCTCTATACAGCCCGTATCTATCCTCTCCTCTATATATACCCTCTATACAGCCCGCATCTATCCTCTATATATACCCTCTATACAGCCCGCATCTATCCTCCCCCTCTATACAGCCCGCATATATCCTCTATATATACCCTCTATACAGCCCGTATCTATCCTCTCCTCTATATATACCCTCTATACAGCCGCATCTATCCTCTCCTCTATATATACCCTCTATACAGCCCGCATCTATCCTCTATATATACCCTCTATACAGCCCGCATCTATCCTCTATATATACCCTCTATACAGCCGCATCTATCCTCTATATATACCCTCTATACAGCCCGCATATATCCTCTATATATACCCTCTATACAGCCCGCATATATCCTCTATATATACCCTCTATACAGCCCGCATCTATCCTCTATATATACCCTCTATACAGCACGCATCTATCCTCTATATATACCCTCTATACAGCACGCATATATCCTCTCCTCTATATATACCCTCTATACAGCACGCATATATCCTCTCCTCTATATATACCCTTTATACAGCCCGCATCTATCCTCTATATATACCCTCTATACAGCCCGCATCTATCCTCTATATATACCCTCTATACAGCACGCATCTATCCTCTATATATACCCTCTATACAGCACGCATATATCCTCTCCTCTATATATACCCTCTATACAGCACGCATATATCCTCTCCTCTATATATACCCTTTATACAGCCCGCATCTATCCTCTATATATACCCTCTATACAGCCCGCATATATCCTCTATATATACCCTCTATACAGCACGCATATATCCTCTCCTCTATATATACCCTCTATACAGCCCGCATATATCCTCTCCTCTATATATACCCTCTATACAGCCCGCATCTATCCTCTATTTATACCCTCTATACAGCACGCATATCATCTCCTCTATATATACCCTCTATACAGCCCGCATCTATCCTCTATATATACCCTCTATACAGCACACATATATCCTCTCCTCTATATATACCCTCTATACAGCACGCATATATCCTCTATATATACCCTCTATACAGCCCGCATCTATCCTCTATATATACCCTCTATACAGCCCGCATCGATCCTCTATATATACCCTCTATACAGCCCGCATCTATCCTCTATATATATATATATATATATATATATATATATATATATATATATATATATACCCTCTATACAGCACGCATATATCCTCTCCTCTATATATACCCTCTATACAGCACGCATATATCCTCTATATATACCCTCTATACAGCCCGCATCTATCCTCTATATATACCCTCTATACAGCACGCATATCATCTCCTCTATATATACCCTCTATACAGCCCGCATCTATCATCTATATATACCCTCTATACAGCACGCATATATCCTCTCCTCTATATATACCCTCTATACAGCCCGCATCTATCCTCTCCTCTATATATACCCTCTATACAGCCCGCATCTATCCTCTATATATACCCTCTATACAGCCCGCATCTATCCTCTATATATACCCTCTATACAGCCCGCATCTATCCTCTATATATACCCTCTATACAGCCCGCATCTATCCTCTATATATACCCACTATACAGCACGCATCTATCCTCTATATATACCCTCTATACAGCCCGCATCTATCCTCTATATATACCCTCTATACAGCCCGCATCTATCCTCTATATATACCCTCTATACAGCACGCATATATCCTCTCCTCTATATATACCCTCTATACAGCACGCATATATCCTCTATATATACCCTCTATACAGCCCGCATCTATCCTCTATATATACCCTCTATACAGCCCGCATCTATCCTCTATATATACCCTCTATACAGCACGCATCTATCATCTATATATACCCTCTATACAGCACGCATATATCCTCTCCTCTATATATACCCTCTATACAGCCCGCATCTATCCTCTATATATACCCTCTATACAGCCCGCATCTATCCTCTATATATACCCTCTATACAGCACACATCTATCCTCTATATATACCCTCTATACACCCCGCATCTATCCTCTATATATACCCTCTATACAGCCCGTCTATATCCTCTATATATACCCTATATACAGCACGCATCTATCCTATATATATATATATATATATATATATTATATACCCTCTATACAGCACACATCTATCCTCTCATATATATATATTTTATATACTCCCCTGTATGAATAATCTTTATTAGCAGCATACGTTACAGCTTGACTACCACAATTAATGCCAGAGCTGCTATACTGTGTACATACCACCCCCGTATACAGCAGCCCCCTCTCTGTATAATCCCCCTGTATACATCACCCCCCTCTCTGTATAATCCCCCTGTATACATCAACCCCCTCTCTGTATAATCCCCCTGTATACATCCCCCCCTCTCTGTATAATCCCCCTGTATACATCACCCCCTCTCTGTATAATCCCTCTGTATACATCACCCCCTCTCTGTATAATCCCCCTGTATACATCCCCCCCTCTCTGTATAATCCCCCTGTATACATCACCCCCTCTCTGTATAATCCCTCTGTATACATCACCCCCTCTCTGTATAATCCCCCTGTATACATCATCCCCCCCTCTCTGTATAATCCCCCTGTATACATCACCCCCCTCTCTGTATAATCCCCCTGTATACATCACCCCCTCTCTGTATAATCCCTCTGTATACATCACCCCCTCTCTGTATAATCCCCCTGTATACATCACCCCCTCTCTGTATAATCCCTCTGTATAC
The DNA here is from genome assembly GCF_048569485.1 of Anomaloglossus baeobatrachus. Lineage (NCBI taxonomy): Eukaryota > Metazoa > Chordata > Amphibia > Anura > Aromobatidae > Anomaloglossus > Anomaloglossus baeobatrachus. Next base: position 292,442,046 of record NC_134359.1, read on the forward strand.
ATCACCCCCTCTCTGTATAATCCCCCTGTATACATCACCCCCTCTCTGTATAATCCCCCTGTATACATCACCCCCTCTCTGTATAATCCCCCTGTATACATCACCCCCTCTCTGTATAATCCCCCTGTATACATCACCCCCCCTCTCTGTATAATCCCTCTGTATACATCACCCCCTCTCTGTATAATCCCCCTGTATACATCACCCCCTCTCTGTATAATCCCCCTGCATACATCACCCCCTCTCTGTATAATCCCACTGTATACATCACCCCCCTCTCTGTATAATCCCCCTGTATACATCACCCCCCTCTCTGTATAATCCCTCTGTATACATCACCCCCTCTCTGTATAATCCCCCTGTATACATCACCCCCTCTCTGTATAATCCCCCTGCATACATCACCCCCTCTCTGTATAATCCCCCTGTATACATCATTCCCCCCTCTGTATAATCCCCCTGTATACATCATCCCCCCCTCTCTGTATAATCCCCCTGTATACATCCCCCCCTCTCTGTATAATCCCCCGGTATACATCCCCCCCTCTCTGTATAATCCCCCGGTATACATCCCCCCCCTCTCTGTATAATCTCCCTGTATACATCACCCCCTCTCTGTATAATCCCCCTGTATACATCACCCCCCTCTCTGTATAATCCCCCTGTATACATCACCCCCTCTCTGTATAATCCCCCTGTATACATCACCCCCTCTCTGTATAATCCCTCTGTATACATCACCCCCTTCCCTGTATAATCCCCCGGTATACATCCCCCCCCTCTCTGTATAATCCCCCGGTATACATCCCCCCCCTCTCTGTATAATCCCCCTGTATACATCACCCCCTCTCTGTATAATCTCCCTGTATACATCACCCCCCTCTCTGTATAATCCCCCTGTATACATCACCCCCTCTCTGTATAATCCCCCTGTATACATCACCCCCTCTCTGTATAATCCCCCTGTATACATCACCCCCTCTCTGTATAATCCCCCTGTATACATCACCCCCTCTCTGTATAATCCCCCTGTATACATCACCCCCTTCCCTGTATGATCCTCCTTGTATACGTTGCCCCCGCTCGCTTCGAATATCCAGCTCCTGTCACTGAGCGATGTCACCGTGACCCCCATCATCTCCTCTGTTGTAGGATCTCAGGCATTTCGTCTCCAGTAGGACGGGGCGCGGACCCCTGAAGGAGGGATGGAGGTGTGAGGCGCAGCCCATTATGTGCTCCTACAAACTCGTCAATGTCAAGTTTGAAGTGTGGGGTCTCCAGACACGAGTGGAGCAGTTTGTGCACAAGGTGCGTGATCGAGAGGAGGAGAGCGAGGACCGAGACAAGTGAGGGGGACCCGAGGTGTGACCCAAGCAGTGTACACACACATATATATATATATATACTGACTGTACATAGGAGCAGTATTATAGTAGTTATATTCTTGTACATAGGGGGCAGTATTATAGTAGTTATATTCTTGTACATAGGGGGCAGTATTATAGTAGTTATATTCCTGTACATAGGAGCAGTATTATAGTAGTTATATTCTTGTACATAGGGGCAGTATTATAGCAGTTATATTCTTGTACATAGGGGCAGTATTATAGTAGTTATATTCTTGTATATAGGGGGCAGTATTATAGTAGATATATTCTTGTACATAGGGGACAGTATTATAGTAGTTATATTCTTGTACATAGGAGCAGTATTATAGTAGTTATATTCTTGTACATAGGGGCAGTATTATAGTAGTTATATTCTTGTACATAGGAGCAGTATTATAGTAGTTATATTCTTGTACATAGGAGCAGTATTATAGTAGTTATATTCTTGTACATAGGAGCAGTATTATAGTAGTTATATTCTTGTACATAGGGGCAGTATTATAGCAGTTATATTCTTGTACATAGGGGCAGTATTATAGTAGTTATATTCTTGTACATAGGGGGCAGTATTATAGTAGTTATATTCTTGTACATAGGGGCAGTATTATAGTGGTTATATTCTTGTATATAGGGGGCAGTATTATAGTAGATATATTCTTGTACATAGGGGCAGTATTATAGTAGTTATATTCTTGTACATAGGAGCAGTATTATAGTAGTTATATTCTTGTACATAGGGGCAGTATTATAGTAGATATATTCTTGTACATAGGAGCAGTATTATAGTAGTTATATTCTTGTACATAGGGGCAGTATTATAGTAGATATATTCTTGTACATAGGAGCAGTATTATAGTAGTTATATTCTTGTACATAGGGGCAGTATTATAGTAGTTATATTCTTGTACATAGGGGCAGTATTATAGTAGTTATATTCTTGTACATAGGGGGCAGTATTATAGTAGTTATATTCTTGTACATAGGAGCAGTATTATAGTAGTTATATTCTTGTATATAGGGGGCAGTATTATAGTAGTTATATTCTTGTACATAGGAGCAGTATTATAGTAGTTATATTCTTGTATATAGGGGGCAGTATTATAGTAGTTATATTCTTGTACATAGGGGCAGTATTATAGTAGTTATATTCTTGTACATAGGGGCAGTATTATAGTAGTTATATTCTTGTATATAGGGGCAGTATTATAGTAGTTATATTCTTGTACATAGGAGCAGTATTATAGTAGTTATATTCTTGTACATAGGGGGCAGTATTATAGTAGTTATATTCTTGTACATAGGGGGCAGTATTATAGTGGTTATATTCCTGTACATAGGGGGCAGTATTATAGTAGTTATATTCTTGTACATAGGGGGCAGTATTATAGTGGTTATATTCCTGTACATAGGGGGCAGTATTATAGTAGTTATATTCTTGTACATAGGGGGCAGTATTATAGTAGTTATATTCTTGTACATAGGGGGCAGTATTATAGTAGTTATATTCTTGTACATAGGGGGCAGTATTATAGTAGTTATATTCTTGTACATAGGGGGCAGTATTATAGTAGTTATATTCTTGTACATAGGGGGCAGTATTATAGTGGTTATATTCCTGTAAATAGGGGGCAGTATTATAGTAGTTATATTCTTGTACATAGGGGCAGTATTATAGTAGTTATATTCTTGTGCATAGGGGGCAGTATTATAGTAGTTATATTCTTGTACATAGGGGGCAGTATTATAGTAGTTATATTCTTGTACATAGGGGGCAGTATTATAGTAGTTATATTCTTGTACATAGGGGGCAGTATTATAGTAGTTATATTCTTGTACATAGGGGCAGTATTATAGTAGTTATATTCTTGTACATAGGGGGCAGTATTATAGTAGTTATATTCTTGTACATAGGGGGCAGTATTATAGTAGTTATATTCTTGTACATAGGGGCAGTATTATAGTAGTTATATTCTTGTACATAGGGGGCAGTATTATAGTGGTTATATTCTTGTATATAGGGGGCAGTATTATAGTAGTTATATTCTTGTATATAGGGGGCAGTATTATAGTGGTTATATTCTTGTACATAGGGCAGTATTATAGTAGTTATATTCTTGTACATAGGGGGCAGTATTATAGTAGTTATATTCTTGTACATAGGGGCAGTATTATAGTAGTTATATTCTTGTATATAGGGGGCAGTATTATAGTGGTTATATTCTTGTACATAGGGCAGTATTATAGTAGTTATATTCTTGTACATAGGGGCAGTATTATAGTAGTTATATTCTTGTACATAGGGGCAGTATTATAGTAGTTATATTCTTGTACATAGGAGCAGTATTATAGTAGTTATATTCTTGTACATAGGGGCAGTATTATAGTAGTTATATTCTTGTACATAGGGGCAGTATTATAGTAGTTATATTCTTGTACATAGGGACAGTATTATAGTAGTTATATTCTTGTACATAGGGGCAGTATTATAGTAGTTATATTCTTGTACATAGGGGGCAGTATTATAGTAGTTATATTCTTGTAAATAGGGGCAGTATTATAGTAGTTATATTCTTGTACATAGGGGGCAGTATATTATGTTCCCTATGTTCTTTTGATTTTGTTTTCTGTCCTCAGGTGATCCGGGATCTGCTGATTGTCGGGCACCGTCAGGCCTTCGCCTGGTTGGATGAGTGGTACGGTAGGTGACCCTTCTCTTGTATATTTTGGTTATTCTCGGAGTGGTCGCCCCCATTTTCTCCGGTCCTCGGTGACTGTTTCGGGGGCTGTAGTTCCGGCAGTCGGAAGCTTATTTCTTCTGATCGGCTCCTTTCTTAGCGTCTGTTATATTGCGGTTTTCGGCTTTTCTTACCGTCTGATGTGTAATGAGCCGGCGCCGGTCGCTGGAGGTGAAATCTTCCGCTCGGAGCCTCTCTGGTTACCGCTTTCTGTAATATCGTTCACGGAGGATGAAATTGAGTGTAAGCTCCGGGGACCAGTCTGTCCATATGTGAGCCGCGGCTGTTATTTGTGTAACACGATTCCCGTTTCCTCTGGGTGACAGCGGAGCGATTCCCAGTATAATGTGTATGAGAGCGATACGTCGGGGGCGCCCCGTAATCCAACATAACCTAATATACGGCCGAGCGCCGCAGAAATAAAACCTAAATCCAATACCGGGTAATATCCTGACGCTTCCGTCATCCCAGATATGGCGACTGGGACTCTGGGGGGATTTGGGGGTATTTTTGAGGTTAAGATCAAACTAGTCCAGTGGCCACATCCATAACTCATGGTGGCCGAACCTGTCCGGCAAATCCGGACTACAGACGTGACCACCTGACCAGGAGCTGGCCACATCCATAGCTCATGGTGGCCGAACCTCTCCGGCAAATTCAGACTACAGCCGTGACCACCTGACCAGGGGCTGGCCATATCCAGTGCTCGTGGTGGCCGAACCTGTCCAGCAAACCTGGACTACCAATGTGACCACCTGACCAGGGGCTGGCCACATCCAGAGCTCATGGTGGCTGAACCTCTTCGGCAAACCTGGACTACCAATTTGACCACCTGAACAGGGGATAACCACATCCATAGCTCATGATGGGCGAACCTCTCCTGTAATCCCGGACTATCAATGTGACCACCTGACCAGGAGCTGGCCACATCCATAGCTCATGGTGACCAAACCTCGCTGGCAAACCCGGACTACCGATATGACCACCTGACCAGGGGCTGGCCACATCCATAACTCATGGTGGCCGAACCTCGCTGGCAAACCCGGACTACTTAAGTGGCCACCTGACCAGGGGCTGGCCACATCCATAGCTCATGGTGACCGAACCTCGCTGGCAAACTCGGACTACCGACATGACCACCTGACCAGGGGCTGGCCACATCCATAGCTCATGGTGACCGAACCTCGCTGGCAAACTCGGACTACCGACATGACCACCTGACCAGGGGCTGGCCACATCCATAGCTCATGGTGGCCATACCTCTCCGTCAAACCTGGACTACTTATGTGGCCACCTGACCAGGGGCTGGCCACATCCATAGCTCATGGTGGCCGAATCTCTCCGGCAAACCCGGACTACCGATGTGACCACGTTGACCAGGGGCTGTAGATATTTTGGGGTGGGGTCTTTTTTGTTCTCTATTAACCGTCCCTCCTTTTTCGTAGGAATGACCATGGCAGAAGTTCGGGAATACGAGAAGGAGACCCAGGCGGCCACAAACGAGAAAATCGGCCCAGTGGCCCCGACCATCACTATCACTCCGGAGAGCCATTTCCCAGCCATTCGCAGCGCCCCGGCCACCCCGATCACCGGCGATCCTCCGGAGTTCCTCACCCTCCCCAAGGATCGACAACGCAAGACCTCGGCGCCAGATACCCTCACCCTGCCCGAACTCCGAGAACGAGCCAACGGCCCGTCCAGCAACCACCTGTCCCCTACGAGCACCGACAGCTGAAGCCCAGGCACGGCCTCCAGCGCTGCTCCCCCACCATAGGGATCACCCATTCCCTACAAACGGAAAAGATTTTTCCAGACAACCCTGTAAGATGGAGAGGACGTGACGACGAACCTTACCGGTGTCGGCTTCTTCAACCTTTCGTGATGAAGTGTCTCATCTGAGCCTAGAGTCAGAAGACGGAGTATGGCGAGCGCCATGTTGCCTCCTGTCAGTCCGGACTTGTATAGATTTTTACTCAGTCTACCCCCCCCCGTCCCTGTATTTATCTCCCCCCTGGTGACATTGGACTGGAGATATATATAAATCTTCAGCAGCGTCGTAGAATGTATCGGCTCCCGGTATCCAATCTCTTATAGAACCTCCATTGATGCCCACGGTTCTACCCACCAGGGGGCACTCATCAGCTCCGCCATAGATTTCCCCCCGACAATCATTGATTCTTGTTGTCCTTCTTTTTGTGCTGTGGTGATATCCGCTACAACTGATCTATGATTATCCGACATTTTTTATTTTGACTTATTTTATCTTTTTATATATATATTTGCGCCTAAAATTCGTCCAAAGAGCGTGACCATAGTCCTAAAGGTCGGCGCCGCTGTCGCTCCCGATAATTCCAGTATTGATGACTTTTATAATATCGATTTTTGGGATGAAGTTTATGAAACGACCCCTTAGCGGCCGAGCTTACGATTCCGGCGCCTTCCGGGGGGGGGGGACAGGTCGCGGTTTTCTGCACCTTCTTGGAATATGTTTTCCACTTCCCTGTAAATAAAGCCTAATTATTGCGTAAGAAAGAGTTCTGCAGATTTTGTAATAGACTCCTCGTTACCAATATCGGCGAGCTCTGCTACTGTCAGTGAATGGAAACTACAAAACAGAGGCAACACAGCTCCAAGAAAGAGCGAGAACCAGGGAAGACCGACCTCCTGTGTACAGCGAGCACGGACTTCAATAAGGTGGGATTTAAAGGGGGTGTCCAGTATGTGATTGGCCACTGCAGTCCTGCCCAGGGCTAAATCTAGGCCAATCACAACACAGCTCTGCATTATGTGATGATCGTTCACCCGGATCCAGTGTTGTATCTCTGTCACCGGCGAGAAAAAAGGATCTGTGATTTATAACTCGCAGAAGGAAGATGTTTATGTGTCATTAAAAATCCATGTCAGCCGGCGGCGGTGATAGCTGCCAGCAAGAATCACGTCACACGCTTCCTGACATACACGGGGCCTGACCCCGGCGTCATCCGCAACGGAAGACGAGACACCAAGACTCAAAGCCCGAGGGACGACCCGAGGGGATATTCTTCACAATTAGGCTGTGAAAACATCTGTACCATAACCTAAAGAATAATGGCTCCCAATATACAGGAATATAACTACTATAATACTGCTCCCTATGTACAAGAATATAAGTACTATAATACTGCTCCTATGTACAAGAATATAACTACTATAATACTGCCTCCTATGTACAAGACTATAACTACTATAATACTGCCCCCTATGTACAAGAATATAAGTACTATAATACTGCCCCTATGTACAAGAATATAACTACTATAATACTGCTCCTATGTACAAGAATATAACTACTATAATACTGCCTCCTATGTACAAGAATATAACTACTATAATTCTGCCCCCTATGTACAAGAATATAACTACTATAATACTGCCCCTATGTACAAGACTATAACTACTATAATACTGCCCCCTATGTACAAGACTATAACTACTATAATACTGCCCCCTATGTACAAGAATATAACTACTATAATACTGCCTCTATGTACAAGAATATAACTACTATAATACTGCTCCTATGTACAAGAATATAACTACTATAATACTGCCCCTATGTACAGGAATATAACTACTATAATACTGCCCCCTAGGTACAAGAATATAACTACTATAATACTGCCCCCTATGTACAGGAATATAACTACTATAATACTGCCCCATATGTACAAGAATATAACTACTATAATACTGCCCCCTATGTACAGGAATATAACTACTATAATACTGCCCCCTATGTACAAGAATATAACTACTATAATACTGCCCCTATGTACAAGAATATAACCACTATACTACTGCCCCTATGTACAAGAATATAACTACTATAATACTGCCCCCTATATACAAGAATATAACTACTATAATACTGCTCCTATATACAAGAATATAACTACTATAATACTGCCCCTATATACAAGAATATAACTACTATAATACTGCCACTATGTAGAAGACTATAACTGCTATAATACTGCCTCTATGTACAAGAATATAACTACTATAATACTGCTCCTATATACAAGAATATAACTACTATAATACTGCCCCTATGTACAAGAATATATCTACTATAATACTGCCCCTATGTACAAGAATATAACTACTATAATACTGCCCCTATGTACAAGAATATAACTACTATAATACTGCCCCTATGTACAAGAATATAACTACTATAATACTTTATGTACAAGACTATAACTACTATAATACTTCCCCCTATGTACAAGAATATATCTACTATAATACTTTATGTACAAGAATATAACTACTATAATACTGCCCCTATGTACAAGAATATAACTACTATAATACTGCCCCTATGTACAAGAATATAACTACTATAATACTGCCCCTATGTACAAGAATATAACTACTATAATACTTTATGTACAAGAATATAACTACTATAATACTTTATGTACAAGAATATAACTACTATAATACTGCCCCTATGTACAAGAATATAACTACTATAATACTGCCCCCTATGTACAAGAATATAACTACTATAACACTGCCCCCTATGTACAGGAATATAACTACTATAATACTGCCCCCTATGTACAAGAATATAACTACTATAATACTGCTCCTATATACAAGAATATAACTACTATAATACTGCTCCTATATACAAGAATATAACTACTATAATACTGCCCCTATGTACAAGAATATAACTACTATAATACTTTATGTACAAGAATATAACTACTATAATACTGCCCCTATGTACAAGAATATAACTACTATAATACTTCTATGTACAAGAATATAACTACTATAATACTGCTCCTATATACAAGAATATAACTACTATAATACTGCCCCTATGTACAAGAATATAACTACTATAATACTTTATGTACAAGAATATAACTACTATAATACTGCCCCTATGTACAAGAATATAACTACTATAATACTGCCACCTATGTACAAGACTATAACTACTATAATACTGCCCCCTATGTACAAGAATATAACTACTATAATACTGCCCCTATGTACAAGAATATAACCACTATAATACTGCCCCCTATATACAAGAATATAACTACTATAATACTTCTATGTACAGGAATATAACTACTATAATACTGCCCCTATGTACAAGAATATAACTACTATAATACTGCTCCTATATACAAGAATATAACTACTATAATACTGCCCCTATGTAGAAGAATATAACTACTATAATACTGCCTCTATGTACAAGAATATAACTACTATAATACTGCCCCTATGTACAAGAATATAACTACTATAATACTGCTCCTATATACAAGAATATAACTACTATAATACTGCCCCTATGTACAAGAATATATCTACTATAATACTGCCCTCTATGTACAAGAATATAACTACTATAATACTGCCCCTATGTACAAGAATATAACTACTATAATACTGCCCCTATGTACAAGAATATAACTACTATAATACTGCCCCTATGTAGAAGAATATAACTACTATAATACTGCCTCTATGTACAAGAATATAACTACTATAATACTGCCCCTATGTACAAGAATATAACTACTATAATACTGCCCCTATGTACAAGAATATAACTACTATAATACTGCTCCTATGTACAAGAATATATCTACTATAATACTGCCCTCTATGTACAAGAATATAACTACTATAATACTGCCCCTATGTACAAGAATATAACTACTATAATACTGCCTCTGTAATATGGCACTGTTGTGACATGTCGTCTTTTCCCAGTCCGTACCTCTCTGAATAAGTAGCACAGCAGCCATAGAGCGGTCTGGACAGGATGGTGATTGCGGTGAACCCTCTTTTTGTGCCGCCTGTGACGATGTATCACCTAGTAGTGTTGTCACTGATGACATCGGCGCTCTGCACTCTGCGCTGATGGAATGAATCCTAGCTCCCTGTCTCCATCTAGTGTCCACTTCTGGAATATCATTAAATCCAAAAACGAACATAATCTATATATATAATTGCCTTATTCTGTCTGTCTGTCTGTCTGTCTGTCTGTCATGCTCCGAAATTGTGTCCTTACGGTGACACAAAGCTGATTGGCCGCTGGGCTCGCCATGGCCCCGCCCCCTCACACGGATTGGCCTCTTGCCCCGGCTCTCTGCAGGCCCCGCCCCCCTCACGCAATGCACGCTCGCTCTGGCCCAACTGACACGGAGCTCCGATTCCCAGGTGAGTACACACACATCAGATCACACACACCTCACACATCACATCCACACATCACAACATGCTGGGATATCGCTTGCTTCTACACCGGCTCCGTCAGGATCCCGGCAGCGCCAGACATAACCTTGCGATGCTGGGATCTTGACGGAGGCCGTGAAAGCTGGTAACCATTATACACATCGGGTAACTAAGGTCCCTTAGTTACCCGATGTGTATCATAGTTACCAGTGTACACCGGCTCACACTCACTCTCACACACACCTCACACACACATCACATCGCATCCACACATCAAGGTCCTGCAGCTGCGGAACATACAGACACATAAAAGCACACACACACACACACACACATCAGATCACACTCACACACACACATCACATCGCATCCACATACTCACAGCATCCTGGGATATCGCTTGCTTCTCGGCGGCGATATTGTGCTGTGAGCTTCCAGGACCTGCCGGAGGATCACATGGCCAGAAGCATGTGATATCCCCGGATGTTGTGAGTATCAGCGCGTATGTGCAATATCATCAGTGTGTGTGTCTTTGTGTGTGAGTGTATGCGATCGGGTGTGTGTGCGTGTATGCGATCGGGTGTGTGTGAGTGTATGCGATCGGGTGTATGTGTGAGTGTATGCGATCGGGTGTATGTGTGAGTGTATGCGATCGGGTGTATGTGTGAGTGTATGCGATCGGGTGTGTGTGAGTGTATGCGATCGGGTGTGTGTGAGTGTATGCGATCGGGTGGGTGTGAGTGTATGCGATCGGGTGTATGTGTGAGTGTATGCGATCGGGTGGGTGTGTGTGGGTGTGTGTGAGTGTATGCGATCGGATCTGTGAGTGTCGGCAGAGGAGCACGGCGTGCTGGAGGAGGCTGAGAGGAGAGAGGCTGAACCTGGGGAAGGCTGGGATGGGGAGGCTGATGCTGGAGACGGAGAGGCTGATGCTGGCGCAGCATGGCGGATGGAGCACCTTTGGGAGTGCGCAGCATGGCGGATGGAGCACGTTTGGGAGTGCGCAGCATGGCGGATGGAGCACGTTTGGGAGTGCGCAGCATGGCGGATGGAGCACGTTTGGGAGTGCGCAGCATGGCGGATGGAGCATGTTTGGAAATGCGCAGCATGGCGGATGGAGCACGTTTGGGAGTGCGCAGCATGGGGGATGCAGCACGATGGGGAGTGCGGAGTATGGCGGATGGAGCACGTTTGGGAGTGTGCAGCATGGAGGATGCAGCACGATGGGGAGTGCGGAGTATGGCGGATGGAGCACGTTTGGGAGTGCGCAGCATGGGGGATGGAGCACGACGGGGAGTGCGCTGCATGGCGGATGGAGCACGTTTGGGAGTGCGCAGCATGGCGGATGGAGCACGTTTGGGAGTGCGCAGGATGGGAGATGGAGCACGATTGGGGGTGCGCAGCATACGGGATGGAGCACGATGGGGAGTGCGCTGCATGGGGGATGGAGCACGATGGGAAGTGCACACCTCCCCCCAACACACACACATACGCGCACTGCACAACACACCACACCACACACACACACTGGGAACCACAAACTGCTGCCCTACACAGACACCCACACACACAGACAACGCTGCACACACAAATATACGCACATACCGCACAACACGCACATTGCACAAAACATACCTCCCCCCAAAACACACCACACACACACAAACCGCGCAACACACACACACACAACGCTACAGACACACAGCGCTCCACAAACAACGCAACACACAAACAACACCGCTCTCACCCCCCGCCACACCCAGACAACACTCAGAACATGTACAGCGCCTACACAAACACTTGGTAACTACACACAACATCTATATATATATAACAAAAATCATACATGAACTACACAATACGTAAATTCTAGAATACCCGATGCGTAGAATCCGGCCACCTTCTAGTATATAATATAATGTTACAGACACGAAGCTGTGAAATTTATTGGAACAAATAGAAACATTAGGTCAGGGGTCGTCACTACAAGAAAGGAGGGTAACACGATCATTCCCTTGGACCCCCACAAATAGTTTGGGGGGGGCATGCTACCTATCCTCTGCTAAGTCACACTTAGAGGAGAGCTTTGTGTCTACCCCTAATCCAGCCGCCATTGTCACGCTGACTGCCGCTCAGTCCAGCCCCCCCATGTCGGTCCCAGAATCGAACCACGTTGCTCCCCTGAACAGCAGGTAGTAGGCGTTGCTGCTCACGGGGGTCTTGTTGGGGTCCGACTGAACCTGCTCCGGCTTCTGGGAACTGAATGGAAATGGACCGGAATCCAGAATCCGAGCGTCCAGCTCCGCCAGAATCTGCAGCGAATACTTCAGCTCCTGCTCACTGCAAGGCAAGGGGAGAAGCTGCGGTTGTCCGGGCATGCTGGGAGTTGTAGTGCGGTACATGGCGACACACTTACTTGTACATGGTGAACAGTGTGGGGATGTTATAGTCACGGAGGAGCAGCAGAGTGGGCAGCCAGCCCTCGGCCAGACCCTGCGAGGCGTGAAATCCTGGGAATAGAGAACAGCAATTATATAGTAGTGGGTTGTCCTCCTTTAGGGATGATGTTCCCTATTTTACTTCTATGCATGTATTTGGGATAAAAATCAATTTTGATAGTGTTTTATTAAAAACTTTGCACTCTGTGTTGCACTGTTTATTGCAGGATGGAGAAGGAGTTAACTGAGGATCCATCAGTGAGCTCCACAGACCACATCAAAGTTAAATTTGCCTGTAAAAGCCACACGGTGCCAAATTTGTAATGAAAGCCACTTGTTAAAATGATTTTCAGCCCCAAATACATGCATTTATGTAAAGAAAAATAAATGTGGACAACCCCTTTAAGACTTGAAGAGTAGGTAGATGGGGTGGAAAGGGTGGAGAAAACGGGATGGAGGGGCTGCGGACCGAAAAGGGGGTTTGGTTTGTGTATATGCGAAAGGGTATGGCCAAAAACTGACCCGTATGGTGGCCCAGAGGCCACAGGGGCTTCATAGGGCAAAAACTGAGGCTGTAAAAGGGGCGTGTCAAGCAATCATTTTGAAGAAAAAAACCTGAAGGTGGTATCCATAGTAACCAAATAGTTCAAAAAAAGTATCATTTCAAACTGCTCCTCTCTGACAGTTAGATTGCCATAGCAACAGTAATATTTATTTTTAAACATCTGATGCGTGTGTTGATGCTCATAGCAAACAATCCAGAACAATCTGATTGGCTCCTGCACCGCAGTTTTCCCGGGACTCCATATCCTAAAATAGTGCCTGTGGCAGATATCCTCTCGCCGGAGACCCCGAGTCCGAGATTCCTGATCTCTTTTATATAGCGGTGACGGATCACTGGTAATCTCCAGGAGATTAGTGGGGATTTGGGATCTGACGGAGCCGCATCATAATAACGGGGCATCGCCATTATGTCACCCGAGTCCAGAGGATACAAGAGGACGGGTGTGAAAACTTAGGAACTTGGCTAAGAAATCATTGTACAAAGCTCCAAATCCCCTGCGAAGATAGAAATGGTAAACAGTCATACCTGAAGCCGCCACTAGGGGGAGCTAGGGCTCCATGATAACGGAATACAGTTAGCTCCCCCTAGTGGTGGCTGGAGACAGGTGCATTTCCAGAGCAAAAAAAAGGGGGCTGTGCATACTAACCCCTGGGGTCTGTCTAGCTCCTCCTCTTTGCTCTGCATAGGCATGTGCACTAATAAAATGGGGGACTAAGCCCCTCCCAGGTGGGTAAATAATGTATGATGGGGCATAAAATATATGAAAAGGGCAGGTGTTTCCTTTAATCCCTCCTTTGTGTTCCTCCTCTAAGGAGGTGTGTCCCTGACTCCTGTATGCCCCGCCCAGCTTTATGATTGACAGATCTATGCAGTGTATGAACATACAGTGTCCTACAAGTAGAAAGTGGTCTGTAGGTGTCTGTCCTGCCCATCCCTGTGTATGAGGACAGTGAGGGGTCCCTTTAATCCCTTCTTTAAGACTTCCTCCTTGAGGAGGTGTGTCCCTGACTTCTGTATGCCCCGCCCAGCTTTATGATTGACAGATCTATGCAGTGTATGAACATACAGTGTCCTACAAGTGATGTTCCATGGGAAATATGTAGTAAGTGTTCTGTAGAGACCCCTCATCACTGTGTGTGAGGACAGTGAGGGGTCCCTTTAATCCCTTCAAGACTTCCTCCTTGAGGAGGTGTGTCCCTAACTCCTGTATGCCCCGCCCAGCTCTATATGATTGACAGATCTATGAACATACAGTGTCCCACTAGTGAAGTTCCATGGGAAATATGTAGTAAGTGTTCTGTAGAGACCCCTCATCACTGTGTGTGAGGACAGTGAGGGGTCCCTTTAAGCGCCCCCTGTGCTTTCGTGTCGGCTCTCCTGCACATATCTGTTCCCGAGCGCTCCGCAGCTGTCCCCGGATATCTCGCTTACGTAAACCGTAAAGCCGTCCAGCATTTTTTGTGGCTGCGGGCCCGAGTGAGGCTACCGTTCCTGGCAGCCAGGGGGCTGGATCAAGAAGATTTACGTGAGCTTCACGGCTTCAGCTCTACAAGGGCTGTAAATACGTGGGATTCTCTACAGTTCGAGCTCGGGCCGGTAACCCGGCACCCCCTCTGGGTCTCCATGATTCCTGTCTGAGCTAACTTTGGGTCACACGTATACCACATTCTGGTTCAGGTTCTTCAGAATACCAAGTACGGCAAACGGAAAAATAGGTTTGTTTGTGAAGGATCGAGTATCAGGGGCGGCAGACGTCACACATACCTGGATGGAATCCACCACCAGATCCGGCCGAGTCGCTCTTGAGTTCTCCACCTGAGTTTCCAGAAGACATGATACAGGCTCTTGTATCCGCTCACGTACACTTTACCCCGCGGCCCATACGCGGTCAGCGGAGGCCTCATCACCGGTCCGTCCACCACTTCTGGCCCGATCATGACGACCTCCAGACCTTGGTTTTTGGGAAACATTTTGGCAAGCTCATCGTAGTCTGTGGCTCTGATATTTAAGGTTTCTATGTGAGAAGCCCCCACTACGTGGACAGTGACCGGCCCACTGTAAGGGTCAACGCCAAAGGAATTAATGGCAAAACCTATGGTCACTGGCCTGGTGAAGAAATCTGTGGTCAATCGTTTGATGGAGTCCCGGAGCTCCCTGGTTTCTGGCTTTGGCTTTCCTGCATTGGACCACAAGATTCCCATATAGCGTCCGGCCATGATAGCGTCCAGTTTTTCCTCCAAATTTTCTTGGATCGCAAACCAGTCATCCCAAGACTTTATATTCGCTATCAATTAGTCCAAGGAGAAGTGGGAAAAGGGATGTCACCTGCGGGAAATGCACAGTATACTCAGTCAGTGGTCTCCAGCCTGAAGACCATGTTATAGATGAGACATGATAAACCAGTGGTCTCCAACCTGAAGACCATGTTATATCGAGGTCATCATAGTCTTCAGGCTGGAGACCACTGGTCTATGTGCTCAAGAGGAAATTGTAGATCAGTGGTCTCCAGCCTGAAGACTATGAGCTCACAAGAACATAGTAGACCAGTGGTCTCCAGCCTGAAGATTATGTGCTCTTGAGGATATTGTAGATCAATGGTCTCCAGCCTGAATACGATGTGCTCAAGAGGAAATTGTAGATCGGTGGTCTCCATCCTGAAGATTGTGCTCACGAGGACATCATAAACCAGGTGTCTCCAGCTTGACGACTATATGCCCAAGAGAACATTGTAAATCGGTGGTCTCCAGCCTGAAAACTATGACATCACAAGGACATTGTAGAGCAGTGGGCTCCAGCCTAAGGTCTATGTGCTTCCCAGGACATTGTAGATTGGTGGTCTCCAGCCCAAGTCTATGTGCTCACAAGGACATCGCAGATTGATGGTCTCCAATCTGTATGATTTTAGCAATTGGTCAAATACATCATATTGAGAGTTTTACTTTCCCAAATGCTAGAGAGCTGTAAGATGGAAAACACTAAACTATGTTGTCCTCGTGAAAACATAGTCTTCAGGCTGGAGACCACAGCTCTACAATGTCCTTATGAAAACAGTCTTCAGGCTGGAGACCACAGCTCTACAATATCCTTATGAAAACATAGTCTTCAGGCTGGAGACCACTATTCTACCATGTCCTTGTGACAATATAGTCTTCAGGTTGGAGACTACTGGTCTATGATGTCCTCGCAATAAAAGAGTCCTCAGGCCAGAAAACACCGGTCTATTAGGTCCTCGGGAAAATGTAGACTTCAGGCTGTAGACCAACGGACTACAATGTCCTCATGAAAACATTGTATTTAGACTGGAGACCACTATTCTACCATATAGTTGTTACAATATAGTCTTCAGGTTGAAGACCACCAATCTACGATGTCCTTGTAATAACATAGTCTTCAGGCTAGAAACCACCAATCTACGATATCCTAGGGAGAACATAGTCTTCAAGTTGGAGACTACATGTCCTTGATATAACATGGCCTTCAGGTTGGAGAACACTGGTCTATAACGTCCTTGCTATAACATGGTCTTCAGGTTGGAGGACCACTGGTCTATGATGTTCTTGCTATAACATGGTCTTCAGGTTGGAGAACACTGGTCTATAACGTCCTTGCTATAACATGGTCTTCAGGTTGGAGACCACTGACTACCACCCGTGACCAATGTCCTCATTACAACATTTAAACACAATAAATATACAAAAAAATGCTTCATACCAAGGCATCATTTTGTGTCTACCTGTAAATATCAGCCACTCCACGAGCCTGTCGATGGCGGCCACCTTCAGCTTCCTGCAGAACTTCTTATGTGTTGGCCAGTTCTCCCTCTGACACTCTGAAGAACAGTAGTAAATGTTCTGGCACCTAGGAGGAGGCAAATGATGAGAGGGTTTTGGAAAGTAGATATTTTGGGTACTTCAAGATTTTAAGGGTTAAGATTCATCCACCATTGGAAGTCTACAATAAGACAATGGACATGGACCTCTTGGATGCCTCCTTGTGTACGCTGAAGGGTCATTCCTGCTGGTTCTCCTGTCCTGGTCTTATGACTATGGTGTGAACAGAGCCATTGTCCTGGCGGGGTGGTGATAAAGGTGAATTACCTCTTACAGCGTCTCATAGCGCGGGGATCGGGAAGTCGAGCCGGCAGCTTCTTGCACTGCGCACAGAACTTGTAGGTATCTTCCATCTTCTGAAACATCTCAGCATACGTCCGAATGCCGAAGTTTACGGCAAGACTGTGGCCCTCAACGGCCGACCTGTCCAGAGAAGAAAGGAGAGATGATGACCTCCATTGGCCAGGAGACAAAACACGTATAAAGATGGCGTTGGGGGAGATGGAGGACACCTGAGCACCTGTACTCATTCACGCTCTTCATGTTCAGCTTCTGGAGGATGACGTTGGACAGGCCCGGGACGTTACTGTCCATGGCCATGAACCCCAGGGAGTCGGTGTAGTAGCTGCTGGCTGCCACAGAGGGGGCTACACCCTTCTTCTTGGAGGACTTCTTCTTAAATGAGACTTTCTTCTGAGACATTGCGACCAAGTGATGGGCGACTGCTAGGAAGAAAGAAGATGAGGTCGTAATATACCTCCATATAGTGACTGGACCCACAGGGATCAAAAGGACACCTACTTCTTATACAGAGATTATGAGGACACACACCTGTTATACAGAGATTATAGGGGCACCCACCTCTTATACAGAGATTATAAGAACACCCACTTCTTATACAGAGATTATGAGGGCACCCACCTCTTATACAGAGATTATAGGGGCACTCACCTCTTATACAGAGATTATAGGGGAACTCACCTCTTATACAGAGATTATGAGGACACACACCTGTTATACAGAGATTATGAGGACACACACCTGTTATACAGAGATTATAGGGGCACCCACCTCTTATACAGAGATTATAGGGGCACTCACCTCTTATACAGAGATTATGAGGGTACCTACCTCTTATACAGAGATTATAGGGGCACCCACCTCTTATACAGAGATTATGAGGACACACACCTGTTATACAGAGATTATAGGGGCACCCACCTCTTACACAGAGATTATAGGGGCACCCACCTCTTATACAGAGATAATAAGAACACCCTTCTTATACAGAGATTATGAGGACACACACCTGTTATACAGAGATTATAAGGGGCACTCACCTCTTATACAGAGATTATAGGGACACTGACCTCTTATACAGAGATTATGAGAGCACCCACTTCTTATACAGAGATTATAGGGGCACTCATCTCTTATACAGAGTTTATAAGGGCACCCACCTCTTATAGAGAGATTATAAGAACACCCACTTCTTATACAGAGATTGAGGGCACTCACCTCTTAAACAGAGATTATAGGCGCACCCACCTCTTATACAGAGATTATGACGGTACCTACCTCTTATACAGAGATTATAGGGCACCCACCTCTTATACAGAGATTATAAGAGTAGCGACCTATTATACACCTCTTATAGAAAGATTATGAGGGCACACACCTTTTATAGAGATTATAAAAGCATCCACGTCTTATACAAAGATTATAGGGGCACTCACCTCTATACAGAGATTATAGGGCACCCACCTTTTATACAGAGATTATGAAAGCACCCACCTTTTATAGAGATTATAGGGGCACCCACCTTATACAGAGATTATAAGGGCACCCATCTTTTATACAGAAATTATAGGTGCATTCACCTCTTATACAGAGATTATGAGGGCACACGCCTCTTATACAGATATTATAGGGACATACACCTCTTATACAGAGATTATAAGGGCACCCACCTCTTATAGAGAGATTATAGGGCACCCACCTCTTATAGAGAGATTATAGGGCACCCACCTCTTATAGAGAGATTATAGGGCACCCACCTCTTATAGAGAGATTATGAGGGCACTGATGTCTTATATACAGGTAATACCAGCATCTCTCTCCTCACTGTTTATCCCCCGACACCACAGATGGCCTCTCGGGTGTCACTGGCCGCGGCCCCAGACGCGCAGACATTGATCAGCGGACACTCGTCACCGTCACTCAGATGACAGCGGCCTCCGGACTCGTCTGCCCTAAAATTAGACACTTCCCGCAGAGTCCAGGAATCTAACCAGGAGGTGACAGACGGGACCAGAGCCTCTAATATGGAGGTCACCCCCCCCGAGAGCGACCTTTATACATCTGTCTCATTGTCACCTTCATCAGAGCACAACTCACTAATCCTAAAATATACAGAGCCGCCCCAGTGCTAATACACAGTCACCGGGGGCCTAATACAGAGACTAATGTCCTAATACACAGATAAGACAGCAAGAATCCCCCTAATACACAGATACCGGGCACCGATCACCTCCTAATACACAGATACCGGGCACCGATCTCCTCCTAATACACAGGTACCGGGAGACCGATCTCCTCCTAATACACAGATACCAGGACACCGATCTCCTCCTAATACACAGATACCGGGACACCGATCTCCTCCTAATACACAGATACCGGACACCGATCTCCTACTAATACACAGATACCGGACACCGATCTCCCCCTAATACACAGATACCGGACACCGATCTCCTCCTAATACACAGATACCGGGACACCGATCTCCTCCTAATACACAGATACCGGACACCGATCTCCTCCTAATACACAGATACCGGGACACCGATCTCCCCCTAATACACAGATACCGGACACCGATCTCCTCCTAATACACAGGTACCGGGACACCGATCTCCTCCTAATACACAGATACCGGGACACCGATCTCCTCCTAATACACAGATACCGGGCACCGATCTCCTCCTAATACACAGATACCGGGACACCGATCTCCTCCTAATACACAGATACCGGACACCGATCTCCTAATACCACAGATACCGGACACCGATCTCCTCCTAATACACAGTCACCGGGGGCCTAATACAGAGACTAATGTCCTAATACACAGATACCGGACACCGATCTCCTCCTAATACACAGATACCGGGACACCGATCTCCTCCTAATACACAGATACCGGGCACCGATCTCCTCCTAATAAACAGATACCGGACACCGATCTCCTAATACACAGATACCGGACACCGATCTCCTCCTAATACACAGATACCGGACACCGATCTCCTCCTAATACACAGATACCGGACACCGATCTCCTCCTAATACACAGATACCGGACACCGATCTCCTCCTAATACACAGATACCGGGACACCGATCTCCTCCTAATACACAGATACCGGACACCGATCTCCTCCTAATACACAGATACCGGACACCGATCTCCTCCTAATACACAGATACCGGGACACCGATCTCCTCCTAATACACAGATACCGGGACACCGATCTCCTCCTAATACACAGATACCGGACACCGATCTCCTCCTAATACACAGATACAGGACACCGATCTCCTCCTAATACATAGATACCGGACACCGATCTCCTCCTAATACACAGATACCGGGCACCGATCTCCTCCTAATACACAGATACCGGGGCACCGATCTCCTCCTAATACACAGATACCGGACACCGATCTCCTCCTAATACACAGATACCGGGACACCGATCTCCTCCTAATACACAGATACCGGGACACCGATCTCCTCCTAATACACAGATACCGGGACACCGATCTCCTCCTAATACACAGATACCGGGACACGATCTCCTCCTAATACACAGATAGCGGACACCGATCTCCTCCTAATACACAGATACCGGACACCGATCTCCTCCTAATACACAGATACCGGACACCGATCTCCTCCTAATACACAGATACCGGGACACCGATCTCCTCCTAATACACAGATACCGGACACCGATCTCCTCCTAATACACAGATACAGGACACCGATCTCCTCCTAATACATAGATACCGGACACCGATCTCCTCCTAATACACAGATACCGGGCATCGATCTCCTCCTAATACACAGATACCGGGGCACCGATCTCCTCCTAATACACAGATACCGGACACCGATCTCCTCCTAATACACAGATACCGGGCACCGATCTCCTCCTAATACACAAGATACCGGACACCGATCTCCTCCTAATACACAGATACCGGGCACCGATCTCCTCCTAATACATAGATACCGGGACACCGATCTCCTCCTAATACATAGATACCGGGACACCGATCTCCTCCTAATACACAGATACCGGGCACCGATCTGCTCCTAATACATAGATACCGGGACACCGATCTCCTCCTAATACATAGATACCGGGACACCGATCTCCTCCCTAATACACAGATACCGGGACACCGATCTCCTCCTAATACACAGATACCGGGACACCGATCTCCTCCTAATACACAGATACCGGGACACCGATCTCCTCCTAATACACAGATACCGGGACACCGATCTCCTCCTAATACACAGATACCGGGACACCGATCTCCTCCTAATACACAGATACCGGACACCGATCTCCTCCTAATACACAGATACCGGGACACCGATCTCCTCCTAATAC